>NC_090222.1:1912500-1962500 GCF_024489055.1 Chanodichthys erythropterus
AAAATGTACATTATATACATCAAAATGTATTGTCTCTCAAGATGTTTACTTGAACTCTTCAAACCCAAATCAGTGCAGTCACACAGAAGGAAAGACGGTGGTAATGAAAGCCAATCACCACATCAGAGCCTTACATCATTTCAAAAAGAAGAAGAGAAAGTTCCCAGTAAACTCTTCATTCCCTGCTCGGTACTCGAAATACTAATTCTTACATGGCAGAACCCCCAGAAAAGGTGTTTGTGTGTCAATGAGGCAAACTTGATCATTCCCAAGTTGCTCACTCTCAAAATGACTACTCCAGGGTTCACTAGGCCAAGAGTTGGATTTGAATTGAATCACTCATGCAGCCATTTTATTCTACCATAATAGAACTGAGAGAACTGTTTTATAAAGCACAGGAGCATGAAAGAATGAATCTCATTTTGCGCCCAAGACATTTGTCATTCAGTTTTGAACTGAGAGCAATTACCTCAGCCTTATTGTATTACCACTTTCACAGCATCCCTTCATTCTTCATTTTCAGTGTGGTCCAAAGGCTCCAAAAACTTCCATTAGTACCCTCCACCACTGAGGTGACTACTGTAATTCTCCCCGTCTCTTGCGCGCTTTCTCTCTTTGTGTCATTGACCGGGGAAAAATTGCAGTTGGAGCACAATGATGTGATAGGATTGCTGATGATATCCACACTCATTTCACCCTGAACTGCACTCCAGCGCTAGTGTGCTGCTGTGAGCCCATCAGCATTGGGTCCTGAATAAGCAGCCGGCTTGAAGATGAAATCCGGACCTAGTATTACAAGTCAAAAGCAACCGGGCACATAACAAAGGATTCCTGACAGCATGCTGGTTGAAAATCCTGTCAAATCAGAGCGACTGATGATGATCAGCTTCTTTAAAGGCACGTTTATTGAGGCATTTATAGGGTCTTCCTAAATGAGTGCTCTTTGGCTGTTAGTGAATTATAAGAAATGTTCTTTGATGAAGAAGAATTTGTCATCAAACCAAGAACAAGAAATGAGCTCAGAAGCCCTAAATTTGAGACTCTTTGCTTGCTAAGATGTGGAATACCCACTAAAGTGTTACTAGTATCTCATTTAACATTTCTTCTGTATTGTTTCTATATAAAAATATCAATACAATGTAAAGTATTTGCTCAGGCTCTTGTTTTAATTATTATTATAATTTTGTTGTGTTATTATATGCTTGCTGTCGACTGTTGCTGTTGTAGGATGTAGTGGTTGGTCGGTGTGAAAAAAATGGAAAAAAATGGAAACAAATGCCGTGACGCCAAACCCCTCGTAGAAGAATGCCGTCAAGTTTACAACTGTGACAACGAGCGCTTATCAGGATCAAATAAACGCTGGATTTTCAAAAGTATGTGAAGTTTGCGGCTCCATTGCTGCAGTAAACGTTCTTGAATTAATAATTTATAGATGCACGCTGGTCTGTTATGGTAGTGACATAAACTTTCATTTTCACGCCCCTAAACATGACGTGGAACAAAACGAACTCTGATTGGTTATGTTACATGTCAGTCAAATGTCTTCTTGGGTGGTTCTTGGTCAGTGAAGGCTGCGATAGAGTCCAGACCTTCTGCTGTCAGTCTGAAGCTCTGGCTATGCGAGACTATGATGCTGCCATTTTAAAAACGAAGCACTCCCATTGAAAACAATTGGTAATATACCAATTGGAAATGTAGCTATGAGCATTGATTATCAGGGTTCAAGTGCTTTAAGGCCTTTAAGCATATGTGTAAAAAAGTATGTTATTTAGCAAGGATGTAATCACTTAGATCACAGATGGAAAAGACCATTTACAGCCAATTCAGGCAGTTTACTAAGGAAATACAAAGCTTTTTTCACCTTTGTAGCAGTAAAAGCGCCAGCTATGGCCTGATGCCCATAAAAGTTTCCATGCTTCTGTAGAATCTTGTGACACATGTGCAAACCCAATTTCATGAAGTTCTATGCAAAGCAGGCAGGAAGAGGGCAATTTTCAGCCATTTCATGCCATAGAAATACAGAATTTGTACACCTCTTTAACAGTTATAGCCCCAACTATGGGCCAGTCTCCATAAAAGTTTGCATGCTTCTTTAGAATCTTGTTCCACATGTGTTTAAGTTCTGAGTTTTTGTTTAGGATGATGGGCTTTTGGGTAGACTTGGCCACACCTATTATATTAATGACCCTGTTATAGCTATCCAAAGGCCAAAGTTCAATGTTTTTGATAATTATTGTCCTAGAGAGCCAAAAAGTTAATCTAGGTTTTTTTTTTTTTTTTTTTTTTTTATTTTTTTTTTAAATAATCTCCAATATTTAATGAATGGTTTGATTGACAGCGGTGATCCTAGAGGCAAAGTTGCTCAGAATGAGTTCTACTATATGATATGAATGTCATGGACATGTGCGAGAAATTGCGTGATATATAATCCTTTACGCACATAAAAAACGCGAAGGCGCCTCCAGTGGTTAATTTCTTTTGAATTTCTCAAAGGCAACGGTGAGTCAAACAGGCCCAGCGAGTTTCATTCCTATCATTGGCTGACATTGGCTTTTCATTGGCTGACAGAGGCTGTGTTTTTTGAGATATGTGTATGTCCTCGTAGACAATCATGGCACCTTGGACAAAAACACTGCATGACGGTTTTCAAGCCAATCGTACTGACTGTTGCAAAGCGACAGCTTTTTTTTTTTTTTTTTTTTTTTTTTTTTATTCGTTTTATAGCACCACCAAGCTAATCGGTGCAATAATTTTTATGTGATCAAAAACTGAGCCCATAAACATGAGTACAGAGTTTGGTGAAAATATCTCATTCCATTGAAGAGTTACAGCCATTTTTGTATAAGTGGCCCCGTTCACCTCAACAAACATTTTGGTACTCCTTAGCGACTGTAAATTGAACTTACAGATTTTTTTCTTTAATTATTGATACTTAGACTCCAGAGAATCTTTCGGCACTGATTTGGTTTTGATCAGGCGAAAAAATCTAGGACTAGTTCGCAAAAGTATGTTTTTCGAAAAATCCAAAATACCTAAAATATTCCAACCATATAAGACACTTGAGTCTGTGATGATGGTGTAGGTAGGAGTTATGAACCATTACATAATTTTGATGACTGTAGCGCCCCCATCAGGCCTATCTGGGTGAGCCTCGGTGACATTGTAGATTGTAGATCAAAGTTTCAAGTCTCTACAGCTTAGGGTTTGGTCTGCCCGATCACGTTTAGGGGAGAATGCTGATCCTTAAAAATTCTAACACTAATTAGCTTCAAGTACACGGTTCAAGCCTAGGCCTACTCTGCTGAGAGATAAGCAGATGCACATGATGAAATATATATTGTGTTAAAAATAAATACATAACAGCACCTGAGAACAGTTCCAGTTTCTGTTTTTTATTTGAGCTCTATTAGATAAAGCATTACACCAACATTTTGTTTTTCTAGCGGAAGGATTTAACATTCAAAAGTAATGTTTGAATACATATATTTTGCCTTTTATATATGTTTTATAAAAGCAATAAGCCATGTGAAGCTGTGGTTTACAGTGAATTTAGAACAGCTAAGGTCTGATGTTTACATTCACATTTTTTCTTCTGTCAATTTTGTTCTCATTAGAATCATTGGGGAACATTTGCATGAGTCAAAATGTATGTTCTCTGGCAATCAACAACAATAGGTCTTAGTCAAGGAAAACACCATATTTTACTTGCAAGAAAATGAGGCTATGAGAAAAACAGATATAACAAAATAATTTCACTGTTTTGATCGTAACTAATGCAATGCAATTGAATTTACTAAATGTAAATTAAATTGCTTCATCAACTATCTTCGAAAGCAGCACTGCTGCAACTAAAATCCTTCTCCCAAAATCATCATAGATTCTCCTCCAGAGTTATTTGCATGGGGAACATTACTCTGATTAATGTTCCAGTCAGAATATAATATTGTATGTGGATATCAGCTGAAGGAAACCGCTGACCTAAGATAGAGAAGAGAGGGGGGAAAGGTAACCAAGGTAACTGACAAAGTGCCTGATCAAGGCTGCGCCAACAGCCACACAAAAGGAGAATAATAATAAACAACCTCTACTAAAGAAGCATTCAAATGGTGAGACCTTGCTTCCCACTTAGTACTGTGGTTATCACATTGATTTTTCAAAATCTAATAACATCATCCAGATTGAATGTGGTCTCTTGCAGACCTTTTACCATTGGAAGGTATGCTCCACTAAACATTAAAAAAGTTATTCAAGAGATTAATTTATGCACAAAGCAATTTTGCAAAGCATAATAAACATGATCTTAGGTCAGGTCTGATTGGGGTAGAGTCATGAAAGGACGGTTATGAGTCAATGCAACATTATTGCTTTTCTTTACAAGAACAAATATGCTTTTTCCCCAAGCTATGTCATTTTAATGTAATTATAGTCTATTCATTGAATTATATTTCACTTTTATCTTTCATAAGACTGTATGTTTCAGGAAGGATGCTGTCTGATGATGCAGATGAACACAATGGAGACACATGAGTGGCTGGTCATCAGACCAACGGAAGAAATTATTCCATCATTTGGAAAGACATTTGATTAGTTTACCTGTTGCGCATGATTGTACTGACATTAAAATATGAATCTGATAAGCATATTAACCAAATACTTATGCATGCTATAACCTTTTTCAGTTTACACATTTCTTCTGTCTAGTCACACCAATTAACATTAATATTTCACACCTATTCCTGCCCTCAACCACAGCTCTCCAAATCATTAACTTGTGACTTCAAAAGGTGTAGCTAGAGCATAATGCTCACTCTGTGAAAAGTCTCATAAGGTTCACATGCCACTTTCACATTGTGTTTATTCAGGGTCCTGTCGCAACCCAACATGTATTGCAAGACATTTTATTCAGCAATTTATTAACATGTTCAGTATGAGGCAGCCTTGGGTTTGCCTGCATGGTTTTAATATTGTATGTTTCAGCTTTTAGTGCTTTTGCCTCCAGAGGGGAGCTTCTTGTGGACTAAATTTGCCTTTAAGATTGTCTATTCATGTCACAGAGAACAACATTAACATAATATTTGGATGGTAGAAATAATATATACATTCCAAACATCCATCATCACGCAACTGTGATTGAAATGCAAAGTTTGACAGCATATTCCTTCAGCTTTTCTTACCCTCATATTTTGCATGAGCTTATTGCCTGGTTGCTACATGCAACTCCTTTATTGTTGTCAGGGTGTTTTCTTCAAGATACCTTCTGTATCCCAGAGGCGATGTGCTTTTGAGATGAAAGGCAGTGGGTATTATATCTGACAGCTGTTTTCGTCTATCAGAATCAATGGGTTGATGTTCCAGAACTTTCTCTCCATGAAATGCCTGGCATATCTGGCTTCCCTCAGAATGCGATATGTTCAGCAACAGACTGATTTTAGAGACCTTATGGAAATGTGTTTTGTGTGCAGTCATCCACATATTGATCAAACTGATGTGTTTAAAAAGGCACTGTCATTTTATGACTTTTAAATAAATGTTGCTTATGTTGTTACAGGATTCAGCGTTGTAAAAACACATCATTCGTGTTTTGGAAAGCATGCTGATGCTCATTATAGTTTCACTGAAAATGTATACTTTTAAGTAGCAATGAAATCTGGGTTAAACTAATCAGAACATCGCATTTGAATGTTACCCCTTTAGAGCTTGCTGCTGGCAAAAGCAAAGAAAAAAATATACATTAGATTATAAATATAATAAGATCAATGTGCATCATTTGCATATGTGGATATGAAGGCTTTGTGAGTGCATGTATAATGGAGTGAGCAAGCAACTGTTTTAGGTCAGTGATTTAACCTATGCAGCAAACAATATATAGCCTATACAGTATATTGTCTTGCCTATACCATGCATCTACTACATGAAGATTTAAAAGTATGTAATTTATCTAAAGCAAGAAAAATACTGCTGGAGGACATTGCTGCAATATTCATTCCATTTACTGCATTGCTTTAATTAAAATTTTTTCAGTTATTTGTGTTATTTAGTTTCATCAAGTTTTGCTATTTTTTTTTTCCTCCCTGAGAATTTGTCTTACATCGGTTAGTCACTGCTTCAAATATTAACTCGTCATCCGATCATTTGGTAAACGTTTAGGGCCACAGCTCTGCACAGTTTGGCTCCAACCAGCTCCAGCTCACACCTGCTTGGACGTTTCTAGTAATCCTGAAGACCTTGATTAGCTGGATCAGGTGTGTTTGATTAGGGTTAGAGCAAAACTGTGCAGAGCTGTGGCCCTCCAGGAATTTAGTTTGAGATCACTGGTCTAAATCTATGAAGTGTGTTTTGATTTGTATTTAATTAAATAGACATTCTGTTGACTGTAAGTAACTGCACCTACATGTCAACTAAGTTCCATTAGAGCATTAGTAGACTGTTAGGGGTTCGGGTTAGTAGAAGTTTACATGTAGTTGCAAAGTTACTTAGTAGAATGTCTGTTGTGGACCATCAAAATAAAGTGCTAGCAGATATCTAGAATACTCGAATGACTGCTAGTTGACATGTAGGTGCAATGTTACTTAGACTTTCCTTAAAAGGAAATTTGCTATATTCACTCGTTGGCCATATTTGCAATGCCTCCGGGCATCTAATTTGAGTATCCAAGACCAACTCTTATCTACAAGAATGGGGGAATACTGAAATCTCAAAAAATGCTTGCCGAACTCATAATTAAATAACATATTTCAAATCAGTCTGTCCCATAAATGTTGTATCTTATGCTCAAATAGTGTTAAAAAAAGCTTATTTTTCAGGCTGGACCAGCCAATAGTGTGCAGCCATAAGTGACAAGATGACTTTACCAATCAGCTATTGGCTCTTTAATTTTGGAGGTGGGACTTATTCCGAAATACTGGGCATTTCACTTTCTCCCATTAATATGAGTGCACCATCCTTCTATATATAAAGTCTTTCAACAGAGTGTCTAAAGGGGACCATTAAAATAAAGTGATATTCAAAATTAAAATACTATCATTCCGTTGAACGTGTTTGATGGAAGAATTCCAGTTATGGTGGTGTAAGAAGTGGGTTTTTACCTGAGGAGACTACTCTGAATCCATTCAAATGATAAAGTGTGTTTTTTTTTTCTTTCTTCTTCTTGCTGTCGAAATGGAGGGGCTTTAAAAGAGATCTGTATTTGCCATGAGAATTAATTCTGAAAATAAAGATGGGGTTGAGGTGAAGGATTGCAGGAGAAATGTTGAAGAAAAGAGGCATCTGCATTTGTATAGTTTGCTTTGGGATTGACTGGATTAAATTAATATGCTCCATCTGATTTTTCTCTTAGAATGCCATTACACAAGTTCACGTTCACATTCATAATCTATGAGAGCAGAGGTAAACTGTTAGATTTGCTGTTCACGATGCTAGAGCTCATGTAAGAGACTTTATTCAAGCTTTGTGTTCTCGTGTGTGCTCTCTGGATGTGTGGTGAGCAACTTTAATTGGACGATAGGCTTCCCCATAGGGCATGGAAAACTGTGCATGAACAGTTTATGAAAGTTGAAAAGAATTAAATAAAGGTACTTAATTAGGAGCATTCAGGGCAAAAGGCATCAATTTTGCATCAGTGATTTCAGAATTTCCTCCAAAAGAGGAAGGGAGGACTAGAGAGACCATGCTGCTCTTTAACCAGAGACACAACACTACACAAGAAAGCTCACATTCAAATGGCCTAGTCAGGGCTAACAATGTGCTGGCCAGGGCCAATAGCCTCGGACCTCGAGCACCCTAAACACGCCTCAATAGAACGACGTCACACAACCTCACCATTTCACCAGCTGACTGAAAACTAGCTAAATAACAAAATGAGCATGACAAAAGTGAATGTTTGGTCTTTACTTAAAGACTTAAGACTCCAGCATTGATTTGACCACTGTTTTACAGTAAAAATAAAAAAATGGTTGAACCTGCTGCTTCCATTTATTTACAATAATGCACAAAATAACTCTAAGGCTTTCTTTTTGGGCTTCTGGTTTTATGCTTTTAACAAAATTATGCAATCTGAGGAGGTTTGAGCAATCTCTCCGTCTCACTGTACTGTTATGCTTTCATCCAGAGCAACAGAGGGAGCTCATGAGAAGAAAACAGAAGTTATACAAGTTAACTGGAGTGCATGATTTTATGACAAATATGTGGATGCATTAGTCCAGTATCAACAAAGGCACAAGGAAGAGACAGATCTTGTATCTGTCTTGTATTTATTCATAAACATATGTGTATTTATTATGACAATGGTTAGCATAAGTAGACTTTAGCATCACATATAAATATATTTCTGCCTCATATGGTGATCAGAATCCTCATCGGATTGCAAGGAAGTTATTTCAAACACTCACTGATGACTGAAAGTTGTTTAAAATGTCTAATTGTTAAAGTTAGCTGGTAGCCTGATATAATAACATGGGAAATGAGCAGCGGTGTTGACCGTCTCCTGACTCAGGTAAACTCTGCCTCTGTTCATGACCACTCCTCAAGCCCCAGTTGGCCCGCTTTGGACCAAGGTATTCGGCGGACCAAAAACCCCTGGCCGTTGGCCTTGAGGAAGCCCGGCAAGGCCTGATCAAGCCCTGGAAGTGACAGTGGAAACACAACTGGCCCTGGCACACACTAGCACACTTGCTTTTGGCCCGACAGGTCCAACACAGCTAATGACATAAGAGTCACTATAAGTGATATCAAGGCAATTCAGAAATGAAACATCAACTGAATGGCACTAAAAGGTTAATGCTCGCCCCTGCACTTACAATAACCCTACCCTAAAAGCTGAAAGTGTTAACAAAGGCAAACGTGAAAGAAAAGCTAATTTGATGAAGCAGGCATGCTATTTTAACTTCTATAAGGCTTTGAGCTCTTGTGAAGTGCACCCGAGTGCTCTGCAAGTGTGCAAATGTCAAATTGTATTAGTTCAGAAATTATGCACTGTGGTCAAAGTGTTTTGAGTTCATAACATAATGCATAATTGCATTTTCTAAATTCCAATTAGGTTTGAAATTGGCCTATGGTCCATTCAAAAGTAAGGGCCCATACTGTGTTGAATAGCAACCCATTCTCACTCTGAAGGTGTCAAAAACTGAAACATGGTCAAGCGGATTGAGCGACAACATTAAAATATCCCAGTTATGTTGTTTTACAGGTTCTTAATTTTGTTTTTGAGGTGTTCTACAATAGTTTTACATGCATCCAAGGTCAAAAAACACTTTAATTTTCCCATAACATATATATCTTTAAAAAAAAAAATCCAGTCGTCATCGGGGCGCAATGAATTTTGAGATGGCAAGGCTGTGAAGGCAAGGCCAGGAAACAAAGGATGCATTTGTAGGCTGGATTCGAAGGAGCCTTCAAATTGGGATGGCCTTTGTTGCCCTGCTGTGACTCATTCGGCCTTGAATGCAGCCTTGGAAGGATGCAGCCTCTGAATTATAATTCTAATTATCTGAAAATAATTAATTGGTTTGAGTAGGGTAAACTTGAATGAAACAAATTAGTTAAATCAAATTAACCTTTATGAGTATATAAAACTTTCTTTCTTTTCTTTTTTTTTATTCACAAAACTGACACATTTTAAACAATTAAAATTGTTTAATTGTTATGAGTTTTATGAACTTGTTTCTTTTAATTTAGACAAACTTAAATTTAACTGAAACTGGGCAGAGGTTTCTATTTTCCAGCATGCTTCGCCGTGACACTCGAAAGGCAGAGTAAATGGTAAAATTAAAGGATTAGTTCACTTTTAAATAAACTTCTCCTGATAATTTACTCACCTCCATGTCATCCAAGATGTCCATGTCTTTCTTCCTACAGTCGAAAAGAAATTAAGGTTTTTGATGAAAACTTTCCAGGATTTTTCTGCATATAGTGGACTTCAATGGGCACCAATCGGTTCAAGGTCCAAATGACAGTTTCAGTGCAGCTTCAAAGAGCTTTAAACGATACCAGACCATGAATAAGGGTCTTATCTAATGAAACGATCGGTCATTAAAAAAAAAATAAATAAATGTTTGCGTTTTATGGATTTCCACCATTACTGAGCAACAGTGTTTTAAGGGGGTCACACACCGGACGCGAAGCTCGCCACGTCTTTAAAATTCAAACGCATTGTTTTCTATGAGTGTACACACCGGCGGCAGCATTCGGCGCCTGTCCGCACGCCCAGCTATGAAGTTGTTCAAAATCCTGCCATGCCACAGAGCGTCATGTACATTGTTTTACATTAAATGTATATTATATTTCTCTCAAATCGTCGTTAATGTACATACTGACGTCACCCTGTGCTACAAGATACATCAGTTTCACATTCTTAGTTTAACAGCTTGAGTAAAGTCTAAAAATGTATAATAAACATAGCCTTTTCTTTCCTTTTGCTTTGTTGTGGCATTTTTCCATCTACACTAACCTCAGTGCGAAATATTAAAGTATAGGCATATGTATCGTTTCCCTGTTGACATGAAACACTCACACTGTGCAGCTCTTCTATCAGGAGTCGATTCAAAATTGAGCTTGTGCGTATATAATGTGCGCGGCCGGTGTGCGAACCTGTGAGTTGTCAGAGACGTGACGCTGTGCGGCGCCGAGCTTCGCGTCCGGTGTGCGACCCCATTTAGAGGTGTTTTTATTCTGATGGAGAAGGGCATGACAGTCTGATGGCACTGACAACACAGGATGGAAGAACCATTAGTTGTTTTACCTTGTTTGTAAACAGCGTTTGACTTAGTATTTGCACATTCAGCTTGTAAACACCGCCTACATCAAGCGTGACCTTTTCAACGTAATTGCGTATTACGTGACGTCACAAATGTGCATCGCAGAACAGAGCAAGGCGAGTATTTGTGCTTCTAAAAAAACTTCTTTATTTATTTTTTTAAATGACCGATCGTTTCGCTAGATAAATTTTCACTAGATAATTTCTTTTCAACTGAAGAAAGAAAGACATGAACATCTTGGATGACATGAGGGTGAGTAAAGCAAAAGTCAGCAAAAGTTTATTTAAAAGTAAACTAATCCTTTAAGTGTTATATAATGTGTTTTTTTTTTGTTTTTGTTTTTTTTTTGTGCAAGATTAATGTTAAGTGGGGGATTTAATAGTGTTTAATGTTTAGCTATGCTAATTTAGAAGAGTTTCTGTTATGTTGAGTTTTTTGGGTGGTTATGCATCATGGTGACAGGTGGTGCATGAGCTTGAGAACAGAAATGTTGAATGCTCTATATTGCAGTACTCATTCAGCAATGAATAAGTGAGCAATGAATAAGTAAGCATTTACTGAATTAGCTAGTTAAAGCCAGTTAAGTTTCCTCTGCCAAAAATAACACTTTATTTTAAGGTCTTTTATGTAGTTGCTTATTATCATGCATATTACTAGAATATTGGCTGTTTATTAGTACTTATAAAGCACATATTAATGTCTTATTCTGCATGACCTTATTCCACATCCTTCAACCCCACCCCATACCTAAACTTAATAATTAATAAGCAGTAAATTAGGGGTTTATTAAGGGAAAATCTGTAATTAATGAATACATGTTCCTTATACTTAAGTGTTACCAATATTGTTAAGTTGATATTATGTTATAATTTTAAGTGAAATGTTGTGAAATGCATGAGTAACAAATAAAAATCTGCCAGTTCTGCTTACTTAAACTTTGAATTTAAAACTTAAAAAACTTTAAAAAAATAAAAATAAATAAATGATGTAAGAGATTGCCTCGTTTTTTTTTTTTTTTTTTTTGAGTTTTTCCAACTTATTCAGGCTCAAGGCACACTGAGTCCGAAATTTTTGCATGTTTTTTCGTATTTGTGATCCTAAAAATTTGTCACACACAGAGACCTTACACACAGAGTCCGATATGTATTAATGAATCCGTTGCAAAAAAAAAATAAATAAAAAAATAAATAAAAAAATCGCAAAACAATACAAAATGAAGTCTTCAAGCAGTGAGCACGATTTAGTTGTCCTCTCTCTTTTTAAAAAGAGGAAATATGGGGCCATCCAATCCCGAGATTACATAGAGAGAAAGGAGAGTTCACCTCATCAAGGAGCTGCGGGATTATCCTGAGTGTTTCAAAGTTTACTTCAGGATGTCAGTGGCTCAGTTTGATGCTTTGCTACTGGCACAATCTGTCTTTATATACTGTATCTTTGTATTTTGCACTTTGTTTATCATAAAGTGCTGCAAATGTGGACTGCTGCACTGTGGAGGCAGTGTGCAAATGTGATTGACATAACGTGAGGTCGTATTTATTTTTTTAATGTGGAAAAATTTTGCATGCAAATTTGGACTCAGTGTGCAAAGGACTTTACAGTGTGGAATTACTGGCGACACAATTCAGGCAGTTCAGAATCACTTCTTTCTTATGAGACAATAACTCCATTCATCTGTACTTTGATCTTTTGAAATTTTGCAGACCTTTTACATTCACAAAAAGCTTTATTACACGCTACATGAAAGGTAATATTCAGAAAAGCACAATAGGGGCACTTTAAAATGTTAAAAGTACCCCTATATATGCATTACTTATTGTGCTCAAATAGTGTATACTGCTTTGAATGCAAGAAAAATTAATATAAATGAGCTTATTTTTAGTTGAATAAACTCAGCTAGGTAAGTTTTAGTAGAGTACTGTCCTCGTATTAGTTGATTAGCCAAGCCTGTCTGAGTTGAGAACACAGAATCTGCTTATTTAACAATAATTTTTACTATCTAAAAAGTGGGAATGTGTAAATATTTGTAATTTAGATCAATGGATGTATTGGCGGTACAGCATCTAGTGTTCCTGAATTATCGTGACCACAGTGACTTGAATGGAGTACATTTCAACAATGATGATTTAAATACAACACAGGAAAGTCTTATTATAATTGACACAATGTTATTTAATAAAAGAGTCTAAGTGAACCACTGTGTACCTACATATACATTTCAAAATTAAACTTTGCCCTGAGAAATTTTCACTCAAAAGTGTGGTCTTTCCTGCAATATGTTAATTTGTGTATACCCAAACATGCAATATCTCAGTAAAATGCAAAGTCTTATGCAATGTAAATAGGATGTAGTATCATGCAGGGACTAGCTGTCAATATATGTCATGCTTCCTGCATTTTTTTTTTAAATAGTGAACATAGCATGCTAGCCTCTTCAGTGATGAGCCACACTGCTAACAGTATATATCCTTTTTTTTTTTTTTTTGTCACAGAAATTCCCGACTGTCTTGAGGTGAATGAGCAGGATTTATTTGCAGATCTTGCAGTTGTGTTATAACTTTGCATATGCCTTGCATGCATCCTTCAGATGTGTTAGCTAATTGTCATTCTGTGAAAACATGGAAGCTCATTATCAAACCCCGAGGCCCCGAGTTGAGAGAAATGGGCCACTTCGTTTGCATAATATTTACCCTAATGGTTTTTCCATTAGGATAAAACTATCATCTGCATAGTAAAATGGATTTAGAAGGCAAGGATATATTTTTTTTTAATCTAGTGAGAGACACTGTCTCCTAAAGCTGGATGAAAAAAAAAAAAAAAAAAAGCTCATATTTATTTTTTATTTTCCAAATATATTTGCAGGCTGTGTTTTTATCTGTGGGATTGAATACAACTGAGCACATTCTCTTGCAAATCCCAATACCTTTAATTGTAACCTGTTCTTCTGCATGAATTCATCCTTTTCTTAGACAGATTTGCAAAAGCTCAAATGTTTAAACAGCAATTTATTGTAGAAAACTGAATGATGAAATATACAATTAAATCTATAGGAATGTCTTTATTATAATGGAACTAAACTGAAAATTTTAATTAAAGGTGCAATATGTAATATTTTTGCAGTAAAATATCTAAAAACCAATAGTCCAGTGTTATATATTTTATTCACTTGAGTACTTACAATATCCCAAATGTTTCCAGCTATTTGTAAATCGTGAGAAAGTTGCAGTTTTAACCAAGGCTGTGTGAGGAGTCGCCTGTCAATGGCGTCGTTTCCGGTTTTATTTTATAGAAACCATGGAAACATCAAAGATGCTTTAATATTTACATGTTTTAATAGACAAGAGAACATCTGTTTGGATATATTTATAGACACAAAACTAATTATTGTTATATAGCTCAACACGTTAGTCTTATTGTTTAAATCTAATTTTCTTGATGTTTCGCGAGTCTCATGCTTTACCATGCCTCAGAGAAAACACTATTTTGTGAAGCAGCTAACATAGCATAATCAGATGCAGCTTTATTTTTAGTAACAGTAATACAGCATTTTCTCCATCATACAATACGTTTTAAAATTAATTGCCATTTATCAACACAAGCCATCCAGCACTCGCTCCTGCTCTGCTTCACACTACAGTAACATTAATAATCTCATCCATGAACATGATTTCTTCCCGAGTCCAATCCCTATTCTTTTGCGCCATCTGTTGAGATGAGGACCACATGTCCCGAGATTCCACGCTCAAACTTGGCGTCATCAAGCTACGCCTTTGTTGTGAATAGGCCTCTAGTGACCTCTAGTGGACAAATTTTACATACTGCACCTTTTATATATATATATTTTTTTTTTTTTTTTTTTTTTTTTTTTGAAACAAAACAAGTGGAAAATGTAAATTTTGGTTGAACTTGAGGTTTTCACAAAAAATAATTCATTAAGCCTTCGTCTAGTGATCCTAATGCTCCAAATACCAATTAAACATCTAAAAGTATCTTTATTTGTATGTTTTCTGAGAGGAGTACATTTCCATTGACCATGAAAAATACCACTGCCGCTTTTTTAAAACGATCTAACTCACGCTGACTGACAGATCTGAAGCGCGTGCACAAAGACTCCGTGATCCCGATATACACATATACACAGAAATACAATATTTGATGAGTATTCACACAAACATTTTCTGTAATGTCTTATGTGAACATTAAGTTAACTGTTGGGGAAAAACAGGCTGTCTGTTTCATTAATGTTAATCAAACATTGGACAGGGGTCTGACTGGTTTGCAGCTCCATACACAACAAACTGATGCACTGTGTATATATATATATATATATATATATATATATATATATATATATATATATATATATATATATATATATATATATATATATATATATATATACACACTAAATGGTGTCTCAAAATAGCACAGTTAGTCCACTTAGTTGTTCTTAACATTATCTTAAGAAGTACTAAAGTAGAATTTTTAGTATATTAAAGTACAAAATTAGTGTGTGAAAATAGAGCACTTTAAGTACATTCATCAATGGAACAGTGTTATGTATTATGTAAAAGTTATCATGGACACAAAATTTAAATTCTCTGTATAATAATTTACAAACTATAATTGACCAATCAGAACTCAGTATTGTAACGTGCTGCGCACAGTCACACCAGAGCTCTGATTCAAGCAAGCAATTCGTAATTTTTCGCGCTTGTTCAGAAGGATCAGGAGATTGGTTCAAACGCATCTTTTGACATTCTTTAAAAAGAAAAGAACAGAAGGTATGATGTTACTTTGTGTTTTAAGAACATTCCCCTGACACATTAGATTAGAACAAAGAACGAACGTAGCTAAAGTGCATTGATGCATTGGATTGTTGT
The DNA here is from genome assembly GCF_024489055.1 of Chanodichthys erythropterus. NCBI lineage: Eukaryota > Metazoa > Chordata > Actinopteri > Cypriniformes > Xenocyprididae > Chanodichthys > Chanodichthys erythropterus. The sequence goes on from NC_090222.1 coordinate 1,928,132, forward strand.
CAAGGTGAATTATTGACAGTGAATGTCATCAACGAGGTGATAATGTACGCGTTTATAGGCTATGTTAGCTTCATGTACGTGTGTTTATTTATTTTATTTAATAAAAAAAAAACTACAGGCTCTGTTCATACTCCACTTTTTAAAACTTCATGAACCATCCATTCAAGACACAGCTAACAAAGACAACTAATTGTTCAATATTAGAACTCAAGTGTTGCATTTAATTCAGAAATAACTCTATTAATTTTGTCCAAACTATCCAATAGAGCTCTGGTGTGCTGAAAAGTGTGGGGCTCAAAAATAAGTGTCATTTGGAACACACGTATAGGGGTATTTTTATTTTCAAAATAATAATAAAGTATAGGACTATGTTACAGGGTTTTTCCTGCATAGACAATTACGATGCCACCTTTGTCAAATTTTGTGCCGCCTCCGGCAGTCGACAAAACTCAGACAGGCAGTCACATGCTCAGATATCTTTCCACCAACACGGTTCTCTTACGGGTTCCCCGCCTTTCTCAAACTGTTTGATGATGCGCGGATCACGGTTATTTCCACAGCTACTGCGGATAATCAGCCAAGTAATACAAAATAACATTCAAATTAATTGCAGGTGGCTGAGAGATAAATCATTAATGTGTTGATTTTAATAAAGACAGGGAACTCTCATTTCACGGTAAGACACAAATGAGAACTCTTTTACTTTCGTTTTCAACTAAACATTTCTAAACAGGGAAAACCAATCAAGGAAAATATGTGCCTTGAGCACCTCCTAGTGGAAAAACCCTACATGAGATATTGCTTTATAACAGCTTTAACTACAAATATACACAAACAGACATTATTCGGATAAGAGTGTTTTCCAACAACAATAATTTAGCCAAAGTAGAACTTTTATTTTAAATAAATGTTAATGTATTACTATTTCAGTGTAATATGTTACCATATCATCAAGCTTAACACTGAGAATGTGAACAATTTTAATGTAATGATCAGGTGCAGATCCGGCGTGGCAATAGGTGTTGTCATGTCTCTGACCAACGATTTTACCACCAAAAATAATTTAATGAATAATGCATTTGTTTTTCTACTCTTTAAACCAATAAATCTAAATGTTAAAGGTACAACAACCCCCCCCCCCCCATATATATATATATATATATATATATATATATATATATATATATATATATATATATATAATATATATATAACAATCTATGTTAAAGACTGTTGTGTACGCACGTTTTATAAATGAGGTCCCCAAATATATCAAAATGATGCCATGATAGTAAGGTTACACTATTACATTACCAGCATGAAGCAGCATGATAAAAAAGTGTCACATACAGCACAAACTTTTCTTTTTTCCTTTCTGTATTTAATACCCATATGTATTGTGCATATAGAATGTGTTTAATACAAAGAAAAATCTGCACCTAATTTTCATTTTTGTTACTCAAAAAAACTAAAAAAAAAAAACTAATGACTTTCATTCTTTTTAATACTTTTATCTATTGGGTATTAGAAAGATAATTACATGTTATTGAAGTCTTGTTCTGTTTTTTCTTTTACCCTGCAGAAGCTCAAAATCATCAGTATGCACTGTCAGATATGTGATCCACTTTTCAGGCATGGCAGAGTACAGACCAATTCATCATCTCACTAACAGATATTACAACTACCACATTTGTCTTCAGCTGCCACAGATGAATGCTTAAGTGAGAGAGCTATTGACTGTGTGTGTGTGTGTGTGTGTGTGTGTGTGTGTGTGTGTGTGTGTGTGTGTGTGTGTGTGTGTGTGTGTGTGTGTGTGTACCCTACATTATGGGGTTAAAATGTCCCTCCACAAAGATGACAATATCTGAAATCCTTGTCCTTGTGGGGACATTTTTTGTCCCCATGAGGACAACAGCTTATAAATCATAATGGTCAAATGGTGTTTTTTTGTTTGTTTGTTTGTTTTTGTTGTTTTTCTATGTAAAAATGCAGAAAGTTTTCTGTGATGGGTAATTTAGGGGATAGAATATACAGTTTGTACAGTAAAATAAAAATCATTATGTCTATAGAATGTCCCCATTAAACCTGAAAGTGTGTGTGTGTGTGTGTGTGTGTGTGTGTGTGTGTGTGTGTGTGTGTGTGTGTGTGTGTGTGTGTGTGTGTGTGTGTGTGTGTGTGTGTGTGTGTGTGTGTGTGTGTGTGTGTGTGTGTGTGTGTGTGTGTCTCTGTGTGTGTTGTATTTGGGCTGTTTTTATTAATTTAAAGGAAGGGTTGGCAATTTTTTTCATAAACTTTTTGTTATACTGGTTGGAACTCTTTTCACATCTTGGTTGCAATCAATAATAGAAGTGGTCTATATATATATATATATATATATATATATATATATATATATATATATATATATATATATATATATATATATATATACAAATCTTCTGTACCAAAAAAATGTTCATCCAATCATTGCATTGGGACCGAATGCAACATATGTATTTCCATACCTCCGCGCACCTGCTCACACAGACATCACACATCATCGTGTTTCAGAGTTGTAGACAGATAGTCACTGAGCGCCACAAACAAACAGCAGATGCCTTTTACAGTTCCTCCTGAACCAAAACAAGGAGCTTATGCTGCATTCACACCATGCCATAATTTAAGAGATGGCAACCCGTGACGTTCTACCCGGAGCTGTTCACGTCCTCAGATTCATGCTTTTCTATATCAACACTATCAAAGCCGAAATGAATCTGCAGCAGTCAGGTGGTACAAGTAAAAACTCTGTAAAAGTTATTTACGTTCATTAGGTGCCAAGCCCCGAAGGGGCTGTAGCCCCTATTGTAATTGTACGTTTTCCCTTTTATTATTATTATTCTTCCTCCCGAATGGGAGTCTATGGCAGCCCTATCAACGGAACATGAGAAAATGATGAAATTTGGCACAGTTGTAGAGATGCTCATGAATAGTGATTGGACCAAAATTGGAGTCTCTAGAACCAACTCTATAGCGCCACCACCAGTTCAAAATTTCAACATTCTAACGGTTTTAACATTTGAACTGTTTGTCATAGAAAAATTAAATTTAGTTCATCTGATTCGTCTCTTCATGCTGATGCTATTCAACTTCTTACATTAAGTTTCTACCCATTACAGTAGCGGCCATTTTGAAAAGTACAGTATTTGTTTTTTTTCGCTTCTCCTCCTTCAAAATTTGTCCAATTTTGTCCAACCTTTGATCAGATTATCTTTGGATTGAGCCGCACAGAAATGACTGAACAGATTTTTTTTATTCATCTTTGTTCAAAGGTTATGATGTCACGAAGTTTACGAGGTCGACCCAAAATTAGTATAGAGGCTGTATCTCGGCCAAACTTTGAGCAATCGAAACAAAAATTGGTACCCTTCATCAGAACCATGGTCTGAGGGTCTATGCCAAACTTGGGAACAGCGCCACCTACAGGTCATGAGATATGAAAAATGGCTATTTCGTCGGAAATGGCTATCATGCCGAATCCGACGATACCGATTCTGTCAATATTGGATGAATCACGTGTCCGCCATTTTGAATTTTGTCATAAATTGCGATATCTTTTAAACAATTTGACATATCTTCACAAAAATTGGTATGTATGACCTTTAGAAGGTCGTGAAGGTACCTGAGAAGTTTCAGCACAGCGCCACCTACTGTTCCACAGATGTAATGATTATTTCAAAAACGCTTATAACTTTTGAAAACACTTTCCAAAAGTGTATGCTTCATGTCATTTTATTCCCTGGCTTATGCCGATTCCGACAATGTATCATTTGTCATTTTCCTTAAATGTACCTGTCTGCCATATTGAATTAAATCAAAAACAGTTTTTTCGCTACTCCTCCTACAAATTTTGGTCAATTTTGTCCAAAATCAGCTCAGATGATCTTTGGACCGAGCCGCACAGAAATGACTGAACAGATTTTTGATATTCACTACCATTTCCGAGATATTCATCTCTGAATGTGACCTTGCTTGTGTTTGTTGTCTTATGCTAGTAAGCTTAGCACAGTAATTGCTTAGCATGCTAAACTATTGCTATTCTTTCTAATGTGGTCTTCAGTCAACAGGTTAACTAAAACTTAGTTGGCATTAAATAACTTTGCATACTAATATGGTTAACATGCTATGAAGCTTTTTTTTTTTGTGAACTCTTTCTCACACTGAAACCTCTGCTTAGCATACTGATGAACTTGCATGGCTGATTAGCTCAATGTGTTACGCCACGGATCCCGAATGCTCTGCATCGTGGGTTCGAAACTCAGTGTGACACATGCCCAGACCGCATGAGGTACTGTGGCAGGAAAAGATGCAGAACTTGTGTCTGTTCTAGGCATTCTGCCTAAAACTGGTCTAATCTGAAGCTATCACATGCAATTCCTTTATGTCCAAATTCGTAGTTATTCTTCTTCCCCCTGTATGGTAATCAATGAACCATAAGAAGGAAAATTATCAAATTTGGCATGCTTGTAGTGATAGTAATTAAAAGTAATTTGACCAACTTTGGAGTATCTAGGACTAAGTCTATAGCGCCACCACCAGTTCAAATATTCACTTTTGTAAAGGTTATAACTTTTGAACCCTTTGTTCCAGAAAAATGAATGTCAATACAACTGATTCCTCTCTTCATACTGATCACATTCAATATCTCACATTAAGTCTCCACCCAGTACAGTAGTGGCCATTTTGAAAAGTACAGTATTCAGTTTTTTCGCTACTCCTCCTTCAAAATTTGTCCAATTTTGTCCAAACTTTGATCAGGTGATCTTTGGTCTGAGCCGCACAGAAATGACTGAACAGATTTTTTTTATTCATCTTTGTTCAAAAGTTATGATGTCACGAAGTTAACGAGGTTGACCCAAAATTGCTATAGAGGCTGTATCTCGGCCAAACTTTGAGCAATCAAAACTAAAATTGGTACACTTGATCAAGACCATGATCTGAGGTTCCATGCCAAATTTGGGAACAGCGCCACCTACAGGTCATGAGATCTGAAAAATGGCTATTTTGGCCAATAACTTTTGAACACTTTATTAGAAAATCAAGATCTTGGTGTCTATGGATTCCCTGTGCCATGTCGAATCCGAGGATATCAAATTCGTCAACATCGGATGAACCATGTGTCCGCCATTTTGAATTTTGTCATAAATTGCAATAACTTTTAAACAATTTGACATATCATCACAAAATTTGGTACATATGACCATCAGAGTGTCCTGAAGGTACATGAGAAGTTTCAGCACAGCGCCACCTAGTGTTCCACAGATATAATGATTTTTGCAAAATTGCTCATAACTTTTGAAAACATTATCCAAAATTTGTCTGCTTTATGTCATTTTATTCCCTGGTTTATGCCGATTCCGTCAATGTGTCATTTGTCATTTTCCTTAAATGTACCTGTCTGCCATATTGAATTAAATCAAAAACAGTTTTTTCGCTACTCCTCCCACAAATTTTGGTCAATTTTGTCCAAAATCAGCTCAGATGATCTTTGGACCGAGCCGCACAGAAATGACTGAACAGATTTTTGATATTCGCTACCATTCCCGAGATATTCATCACTGAATGTGACCTTGCTTGTGTTTGTTGTCTTATACTAGTTAGCTTAGCACAGTAATTGCTTAGCATGCTAAACTATTGCTATTCTTTCTAATGTGGTCTTCAGTCAACAGGTTAACCAAAACTTAGTTGGCATTAAATAACTTTGCATACTAATATGGTTAACATGCTATGAAGCTTTTTTTGTGAACTCTTTCTCACACTGAAACCTCTGCTTAGCATACTGATGAACTTGCATGGCTGATTAGCTCAATGTGTTACGCCACGGATCCCGAATGCTCTGCATCGTGGGTTCGAAACTCAGTGTGACACATGCCCAGACCGCATGAGGTACTGTGGCAGGAAAAGATGCAGAACTTGTGTCTGTTCTAGGCATTCTGCCTAAAACTGGTCTAATCTGAAGCTATCACATGCAATTCCTTTATGTCCAAATTCGTAGTTATTCTTCTTCCCCCTGTATGGTAATCAATGAACCATAAGAAGGAAAATTATCAAATTTGGCATGCTTGTAGTGATAGTAATTAAAAGTAATTTGACCAACTTTGGAGTATCTAGGACTAAGTCTATAGCACCACCACCAGTTCAAATATTCACTTTTGTAAAGGTTATAACTTTTGAACCCTTTGTTCCAGAAAAATGAATGTCAATACAACTGATTCCTCTCTTCATACTGATCACATTCAATATCTTACATTAAGACTCCACCCATTTTGAAAAGTACAGTATTCCATTTTTTCACTACTCCTCCTACAATTTTTGTCCAATTTTGTCCAAAATCAGCTCAGGTGATCTTTGGACCGAGCCGCACAGAAATGACTGAACGGATTTTTGATAAGCGCTACCATTCCCAAGATATTCATCTCTGAATGTGACCTTGCTGTGTTTGTTGTCTTATGCTAGTTAGCTTAGCATGCTAATTGCTTAGCATGCTAACCAGTTGTCATTCTCTTTAATGTGGCTCTTCAGCTATCAAGTTAACCATGAGCTTCATTAGCATTAAGTTAGCTTAGCATGCTAATATGGTTAGCATGCTAAGTAATGCTTTTTTGTAAATTCTTTCTTACACTAAAAGTTCTCTTCCACAGATTGTTGAATGTGCATCCTCAAGTAGCTCAATGTGTAAAGCCAGTTACCTGATGAGCTCTGCACCCCAAGATAGTGGGTTCGAATCCCAGGTGGAGCGGTTTTATGAAATAGTGTGTTTTGATTCCTTTACTGCCTCTTGGATTAGAAATAAATGCTTTTTGTTTCATGCTGTGTTCATTTTCATCTAAGCTTATGTACATTCTGAGTTCATTTTCGCCCGTAATTCTGAACCAGCTGTTTCATGTTTGTTCATTTTCTGCTGTTTTTCCTCTTCCTGCTCTGTATTGCGCTACAGCATGATGAGCTGCAGAATGATCTAAAGTAGTTATTAAATATAACATTCAGTGCAGTTTTATAAAAATTCTTCATTTTGAGTTCATTTTCACATGAACTAATGAACTTCGGCAGGTGTGCCAACATTCACCTGCACAGTGGTGCAATGAGATGAGAAATGGACAGTGGACTTGGAGGTCGTGGGTTCGAATCCTGTGTGGGGTTCCTTTATACAATTGTGTGTAATGAGTCATTTTGATACCTTTTTTATCCAAATAAGCATTGTACTAATCTTTATTCCTCTTGAATGAGATACAAGTGTTTTTAGTTCATTCCCTGTTCATTCTCTGAACTTCTATTAATTTTCATTTCATTTCCACCTGTCCTTCTGAACGAGCTGTTTAGCATGTACATTCAATTTCTGCTGTTTTTGCTCTTCCTGCTCCGTATTGCGCTACTGCCCCTTCTGGGGCTTGGCCCCGAATTGCTGCTTGCAGCTATATTTATTATTGTAATGTTATGTGCTTTGAGACACAAGGTAATTTAACTCCGTCTCTTGTGGCGCTTTGCAGACTCTGCTGCTGTGTGCGGTCAAGTCTTTTGGAGGAGGTGTGGATTTAGGACGGTGCTTTCAAAGACAGCTTGCTATTGCTAATCTCTCCAGAATTGCTTACCCTACCTTTCATTTTAACCTTCTTTTTACCAGATAGACATTGTTAAAATCTCTTTCATTTTAGTAAACCTACATACTGTAAGAACTTGGTTGAATTACATGCAAAAAAAATCTGAGCCAATGTCTGAACAAATACTTGTCATGGTGAAGACAATCTTCCTGTCCAAGACTGTTAAAATTATTGAACTGTGGACATGTTTATTGCTAAAATCAGATTTATTGGCACCAAGATTTGAAGGTAATCTACAATTGTGTACAGCAGTTGTTCCCAAACTAGGGTACATGTACCCCTGGGGTTCATGAGGTGACAGAGGGGGGTACGCAAACAAAATGGTGAGTTCCTTTTATTTTATTCTACACCCCCTTAAAATAACATTAAAACTGTTTTTCTGACAGGCAAAATGCTGCCTCTTGTGTAAAAACAGGAAAACGGTAGTGCCGTAAATGGTCAAATACATGACTTCCAATCAAATTACCTAATTTTTTTTCAGTAAAAACTGAATGCATCCACACTAGAAGAGTGCATATGATAGATTGTGTGCAGACATGCTGCCTTAGAAAATCACACTACATTATGGTATTTCACTGTACCTTTAAATGTGGGGTTTTATCACTTACTAGCATGAAGAATAAATATATCAATTTAAGACTCGAACTCTCTTCGATGCAGAAACATACTCTGTGTGAGTTCTTGTTTTTAAATTTGGTAATGTATCATACTAGCAAGAATGCAATTTTCCTGAATATCCACATGATTGCAAATGTGACATTGATTTTATACACCAGTTCAGCAAGCAAAAAGGTAATATTAAGCGGCGTGCATTTTAAACAGTTTTGTTAGCATTGTTTCTATTTTGCAATGAAATAATAGACTAGTTCCAACGAAAGCCACAGAAGAACTGTTGTGCATCTTCAAGCAACACAGCAGTGTTTTGTGAATGAATCTGCGGCTTTGAACAAAATGAGAAACAATAATTCAATGACCCTTTCACAAATACAGCCACTGAATGAATGAATGACTCGATGGGCCCTATTTTAACGATCTAGGTGCATGGTCTGAAGCGCATGGCGCAGGTGCACTATAGGGCATGTCCAAATCCACTTTTGCTAGTTTAACTACAGAAACAATGGTAAGTGCACCAGGTGTATGGCGCATGTTGTAGTCTCTTAATGAGTCATGGGTGTGTTTTGGACGTAACGATAAACCAATCCGAGTTATCTCCTATTCCCTTTAAAAGTCAGGTGCACTTGCGCCATGGTGGATTCACTATTTAAATGGCAGAATATAGACACCCTCAATCTGACGAATCAGTTTAAATAATGTGTGTATTGCCAAGATTGGTCAAATAATTAATTTCATTATTCATTACTGCAAATAGGTAATTCTTATACATGCAATCAGACTATCCATTATGACATGTTTACAATATTAATCGTTTACATTGTAATCCTTTTATTTTTAATATTTGGCATGTTTGTGTGCTGCTGCACTTGTGTGTAACAACATTACATATTACTAACATGCCTTTTAAATAAAAATAATATAAATAAAATAAATATTGCACAATTGACTTTACACTTTAAAAAATGTTTGGTTAAAAACAACCCAAGTTGGGTTGAAAATGGACAAACCCAGTAATTGGGTTATTTTAACCCAGTGGTTGGGTTAAATGTTTTCCCAACCTGCTGGGTAGTTTTATTTAACCCAACTACTGATTAAAAATGACTATATGGCTGGTTTAAAATGAATCCAAAATCAGACACATAATTACTAGAGGCAACAATAATAATCAAAAGGTGTACATTTATTAATAAGCAATTTAATAAATGTTTATTGTTAATAAATGCTCATTTATTAAACATATTAATAAATGTTAATTTCCAGCATATTTTGGGTTCATTTTAAGCAAGCAATACAGTATTTTTATGCAACAGTTGAGTTAAATAAAACTGCCCAGCACGTTGGGCAAACATTTAACCCAACCACTGGGTTAAAACAACCCAATTGCTGGGTTTGTCCATTTTCAACCCAACTTGGGTTGTTTTTAACCCAGCATTTTTTAGAGTGTAGATCAGGTTTTTGTTAGTCAATGGCACAGTCGTTTTCAGTTGCCTCAAAATAGCAACACGCCAACAATGCACCTGAATACGCCCGGGTACGAGTGCTTTTGCTGTTTAAACAATGTTGGCGCTGGACGTGAAAATGATAACTGCGTCCGGCTGAAACTAGCAAAAAACACGCCTGGCATCGCATTGCACCGGGCTTATGATAGGGCCCGATTACTCACCCATCAAGACAGTGACTTACTGCCCCCTAATGGTCGTTTACTTTTTTTTTTTCTTTTCTTTTCTTTTTTTTAAACATTATTTTATAAAGGTATTTATAAAGGTAAAAATGCACTGGAAAATCAATTTAAGGGGGCAAATATTGTCCCTTAATGGAAAAAGTGTGATTGCAGTCAAAGTGGAACAGATGGAGTACGCAGAAGGACATTAAATACTCCAGGGGGTACGACACTCTACAAATGTTTGGGAACCACTGGTGTTATGGTATTTAAGAGGTCATCTAAATAACAAAGAAACATCATTCACATGCTGAACTGCTCTGAGATTGTTGTTCATGTAGGTCAACATCCAACAACTCATGCCAGCTAATTCAATAAGGCATGCATTCAGGCAGTTCAATATAAAGGTCACGACAGTAATAAACCAATCCCGAATCACCCGCACCTTGAACTAATGACTTTATCTCCTATTGGTCACATTCATTACGCACAATGCTTATATAGTGGAGCACTTTGAGACTTGCTGTAACCAGGCACGGCACAGCGAGGGGATAAAAGTGGGCATTGCCCCCTCTGATCTTATTTGAGCCCCCTCAGTTTCAATGGAAACAGACATTTGGAGCCCACTGTTGGTGCAAACCAATAAGAATATTCTGCGCTTTTGCATACAATGAATAAAAGACAGAATGAAAGGATACAAAGAAACAAAAAGAAGAAATTGAGAGGGCGAAAAACCACAAATTCCATTTCTGTCACATTTGACAGCAGACATATGTGCGGCTCGCTGCTTCTCTGTCAGCCTGTGGGCAGCCGAAATGGATGTACTGGCACGGGCTGGTGGCAAGAGCAGGCAGATGATTGATTTAACATTCAGTTAAATAGAGGGTAAATAAACATATTAGGGCATTGGAGCTTGTTTATGCTGATCAGGGTAAGAGCAGGTCCCAAAGCCAGAGCTGTCCCCCAAGGACAAAGTAAATATGATGTTGATAAGGAAAATGAAGGGTGGGGGGGTGCTTTGTCCTGGAATAATGAAAGACAGAATTGTCTCTCATGTTCTAAAATGGACTTGTCAGCTGAAGGGCTATTACCCGTGCGGTCACTTCATTAATCTGATAGAAAAGGTTGGCGGCAACAGGACTGAGTCTTTGTAGGTCCTTGAGTAAACAACAGATCAATATGGCCGTTCCTGTATACTGCTGGTACACCTCTGTTAATGAACACATCTCCATGTTGTTTCACACCGACTGACTGAGTAGTGCAGCTCATTAAGCCGGTCGAGAGAAGAAAAACAAGACACAGCGTTTAATTTGGGCTGAAATTTATGTAAACTAAATACACGTTCTCGCAAAAATCGTGTATTATTAGATTTGCATGTATTCATTTAAAAGACATTTCTAGGAGAAATGATTAAATGATTAAATAGTTTATCCAAAAAAGGAAAATTCATTCACACACGCACAAGACTTTTCCCCCGGCATTGGTTTCTGGGGACCTTTTTATTATTATTATTTACCTTTTATGGGCGTTTTTTTATAATTACCTTTTCTTTTCTTTTTTTAAACTTACATGTATCTGTGTTGTATTTAATGTAAAATTAAGTGAAATACTTAAATTTAACCAATTACTTCAATTTACAAGAATACTATAGCAGGGCTCGACATTAAGCCTTGTCATGTGCTTGTCCTAAAATCAATCATTCACTTGTCCAAGTAAAAAAGTTGCTTGTGGGAAAAAAAAATATATAATTTTTTTTGTTGCAAATATAATTTATTCTGAAGCAATATTCTCATCATTGTTCTATTAGCTTTGACATATTTAAATCTGCATATTTGTAAATGTACCCCGAGGGCTTGTTTTACCTTTTTACCTATAAATGCATGCTTCATCTTTCATTTAAAATTCTTAAATTTGATCAATAAATTCAATTAGAATAATAAGACAATATAGAGTTAACAATCAAATTAATCCATTTACCAATTACAACTTCATTAAATAATGTTATGAGATTGTTTAAAATATGTTTTTGTGAAGAAATAAGAAATATTGGTAATAATTTTACTTTTAAGCATGAAACTAATTGGCAAGTGAACGTCTTAAAGAGTGAATGATTGAGTCATTCATTCAATCGACTGATTCATTCAAGAATGAGGGAGTTGTTTATGATTGGGTCATTGAATCTGTGACTCAATCGATTCTTTCAAAGCACTGAATCATTAAGTAATGAAAACGGCTGGTTGTGTGACGTTGCTTAACTGTATCATATGTTACTCCACATTTTGATTTTTACCACAGAATGTTATCCGAGTTTATTTGTGTGTGCTCCACTCATTTGTATTGATTTCTCCCCGAGGCTGTGTGAGCCTCAACAGCGCAACCTTGTTACGGTCAGTACATTATACATTATATATTATTATCCACTATCAATCGCCACTTACAATAATGTAATAATGTAATAAAATCAGACTCATTCTGGTGTTTTGGTGATTCCCTAGTAATGTATTTATTTTTGTTATTGATGTTTTAATCTGGATAAGTGTTATTGTTGAGTCCTGCTATAGGCAGTTACTTAATATAATTTTATCAACATCAACAAAAGCATATTTACACTGTAAAGGTGGAACAGAAGATGCCCTGTCCTGTGCCAGCAAGCAAGTGCCACTGAAATGGCAAATATTTGACATCTTCGTTTAGCTATCATCAAGATCGTACTCTGTTAAATTTGCTTCATCCAGTATAAACAGACAATGGAGTCGTTATATTGCCAAAGCATTTTTGACAGATTTAAATGCATAATTAATCAAATTTTGTATAAAATGGAAATATACAAGAGTAGCATGTCATGTTTACAGTTTTGTGCTTATAGATGGATTTTCTTTATCCAAAAAAAATCAGCTACCCTTTTCATCCGGGTCATTCCCAGGAAATAGTATATGTATGTCAATAAGACTTGCTAGTGATATAATATTGCATTTTCACATTATTTTTTTGACTCTGTGGATCCTTGCAAAATAAAAATAATAATAAATTATAACAATAATGATGTTCCATTCACTTTCTGTTCAACCTAGATATAGAGTGTCATCTTCCATCTTTATATAATTTTTATATAATAATAGTTTGGTCTTTCTAATATCATCATGTAGTACTGCGATATCATACATTTTGACTTTGACAACTATAACATATAGAGATAAAATAACAATTGGCACAAAGCAAAAGAATGTTGACTGCAAATAATGTGATGTGATGAAATGAGATGTCCTAGTTAAGACTGCACTGACCTTTACTGTAACTTCATATTCAAAGCCTGAAACAGTCTAAATGTAGGCTAACAGCAGTAACATAAATAAATACTGTTATATTGTTTTACACTACTGCAATCACATCCATTTATGATGGATTGGTAACAGTTTGAGAATCAGCCATTGAAAAAAATATTCTGATGACAACAAATCTGAATATTGAAGGGATGCGTGCCGTGTTCCTGTCTATGGCAGTTATGGCACTGATAATTTGGGCATTAGGTGGAAAAATAAGATAGATAGATAGATAGATAGATAGATAGATAGATAGATAGATAGATAGATGGATAGATGGATAGATAGATAGATAGATAGATAGATAGATAGATAGATAGATAGATAGATAGATAGATAGATAGATAGATAGATAGATAGATAGATAGATAGATGGATAGATAGATAGATAGATAGATAGATAGATAGATAGATAGATAGATAGATAGATAGATAGATAGATAGATAGATAGATAGATAGATAGATAGATAGATAGATAGATAGATAGATAGATAGACAGACAGACAGACAGACAGACAGACAGACAGACAGACAGACAGACAGACAGACAGACAGACAAGCAGTAACCATTTAAAAAAATCCATGAATATTCCTCCAGTTTTTTAGGAACAAATGGCACAGTTTCCCAAGTGTCAGTTATGTTTCTGATCCAACAGTTGTATACGGTTACAGCTCATTTACAAGTGCTAACCATTTTACAAGAGCAGCTTTTAAAAAGCTCTTAGAAGTCCTTGTGAACAGCTGATGTTTTGGACTTTTGCAGTAGAGTGTTTATAGGAGCGAACTGAGCTCATGTGCCCATAGCTTTGCATGTGAGCAGCCCGTCCTTTAATTAAGCTGGACAGAGTTCATCACGAACTGCCTGCCCTGCACACATAATAACATGCCAGTGCAGGCATTAACTTCTCTCTGAGGTTTTCCAACTTCTTCCAGAGCAAGGAAGCTGATAGGATTGCCATGAAACCTCTCACTGAATGCAGAGATATGAGTGTCAAAAAGCTGAAGCAAAACAGAGCATGGTAAAGTTTGTCAGGCACAGGAGCGAATAGGAACAGAAAATGACATTTAGAATTTCCTGCATGAGATGAACACTTTTTATTCACAAACTGTGACAGACATTGTACATAGCATAATAACAGCAGCTCTAAAAAACGTTAACACTTTATTTCCATGGTCCATTTTACCACGATAACTTATTCTACTAACCCTAAACCTACCTAAAAATCTACTAATACTCTAATGAGAGTTAATTGACATGTAGGTGAAAAGTTATAGTTGATAGAATGTCTAAAGTGGACCATCGAAAAAGAAGCATGCAAACAAGGAATGTAAATTAGAATTTTTTTATTTCATAAAGGTGCAGTTGTTTTTGTTTATACCAAATGTCTCCTTTATGTACGTAACCATGGTTCCCTGAAAAGGGAACGAGACACTGCATCAAAATGCTGTGTGAACACCTCTGTGAGATTGTGACATAAAGCATGTATGAAATGAGTCCAATGGCGTGACGGAACATCATAGGCAGGTGACATCATCGACCAGTAAACTAATAAGCATGCCCAAACCAAACGGCATGCAGGGAGAATGGCAGGGCGACACAGCATCTTGTTCCCTTTTCGGGAACTATGATTACATATGTAACCGAGATGTTCCCTTTCAAGGGAACTCGCGCTGAGTCGAAACGCTGTGGGAATGCTATACCCATGCCGCTGTATGAGCAAGTGCCTATCTATGTGAAATCCTATGCGCACACTAAGACGAGAGCAACTGCAACCCCAGAGTAGAGCCCAAATCTAAGTCGTAAAACCTAACAAAGGTGTGCGGTGAGGACCAGCCTGCTGCATCACAGACATACTGGAGGGAAACTTCTGACAGTGAAACTTTAGAAGTAGCCATACTCCTAGTGGAGTGGGACCGGACAGCCATAGGTGAAGGTTGGCCGGCCAACTCATAAGCAAGTGAGATAGCCTCGACCACCCACTTGCTCATTCTCTGCTTAGATGCTTGGAACCCTTTCCTAGGTGACCCAAAACAAGTGAACAGCTGTTCAGACTTTCTCCACAGGGCAGCTCAGTGGACATAGGCATCTAGCGCTCAAACAGGGCAGAGCAGATTTAGTTCCTCTAGGTCAGACGTCAGAAAGGGAGGAGGACAGAAGGCCTGCAGCACAGTAGGTCTTACAGTATTAGTAGGAACCTTGGGAATAAAACCTGGTCTAGGGTAAAGAAAAGCCTTCACTATACCAGGTGCAAATTCCAAACACAAGGGAGATACTAAAATTGCTTGAACATCTCCAAGTCTTTTGAGAGATGACATAGCAAGGAGAAAGATAACTTTTAGAGTGAGAAACTTCTTAGCAACCTCCTCAATGAGCTACACATTAAAAAAAAGTTGGGACAGGTAGCAATAAGAGGCCGGAAAAGTTAAATGTACATATAAGAAACAGCTGGAGGACCAATTTGTTGTTTATTAGGTCAATTGGCAACATGATTGGGTATAAAAAGAGCCTCTCAGAGTGGCAGTGTCTCTCAGAAGTCAAGATGGGCAGAGGATCACCAATTCCCCCAATGCTGCGGCCAAAAATAGTGGAGCAATATCAGAAAGGAGTTTCTCAGAGAGAAATTGCAAAGAGTTTGAAGTTATCATCATCTACAGTGCATAATATCATCCATAGATTCAGAGAATCTGGAACAATCTCTGTGCATAAGGGTCAAGGCCGGAAAACCATACTGGATGCCCGTGATCTTCGGGCTCTTAGACGGCACTGCATCACATACAGGAATGCTACTGTAATGGAAATCACAACATGGGCTCAGGAATACTTCCAGAAAACATTGTCGGTGAACACAATCCACCGTGCCATTCGCCGTTGCCGGCTAAAACTCTATAGGTCAAAAAAGAAGCCATATCTAAACATGATCCAGAAGCGCAGGCGTTTTCTCTGGACCAAGGCTCATTTAAAATGGACTGTGGCAAAGTGGAAAACTGTTCTTTGGTCAGACGAATCAAAATTTGAAGTTCTTTTTGAAAAACCGTGACGCCATGTCATCCGGACTAAAGAGGACAAGGACAACCCAAGTTGTTATCAGCGCTCAGTTCAGAAGCCTGCATCTCTGATGGTATGGGGTTGCATGAGTGCGTGTGGCATGGGCAGCTTACACATCTGGAAAGGCACCATCAATGCTGAAAGGTATATCCAAGTTCTAGAACAACATATGCTCCCATCCAGACGTCGTCTCTTTCAGGGAAGACCTTGCATTTTCCAACATGACAATGCCAGACCACATACTGCATCAATTACAACATCATGGCTGCGTAGAAGAAGGATCCGGGTACTGAAACGGCCAGCCTGCAGTCCAGATCTTTCACCCATAGAAAACATTTGGCGCATCATAAAGAGGAAGATGCGACAAAGAAGACCTAAGACAGTTGAGCAACTAGAAGCCTGGATTAGACAAGAATGGGACAACATTCCTATTCCTAAACTTGAGCAACTTGTCCCCTCTTATAAAAAGAAGAGGGGATACCACACAGTGGTAAACAAGGCCTTGTCACAACTTTTTTGAGATTAACTTTTTTGATGCCATGAAATTTAAAATCAACTTATTTTTCCCTTAAAATAATACATTTTCTCAGTTTAAACATTTGATATGTCATCTATGTTGTATTCTGTATAAAATATTGACATTTGAAACTTCCACATCATTGCATTCTGTTTTTATTCACAATTTGTACAGTGTCCCAACTTTTTTGGAATCGGGTTTGTACAAATACTTTAGCTAAAATATTGTGTTTAATAATTTATAAGTTAATACCTGTTCAAAACAATCACTTTAACAAAGTTTGTACTATTTTTGTTTTATTTTGATAAAATATGTTAATGTAATTAAATATGTTATTAAGTATGTTAATATAAAAATATATTTTAAAAAGATTGTAAAAGCATTGAAGGAGATCCCATAATAATTTAAAAGGGACCTATTATGCAAAATTCACTTTTTAAGGTATTTGAACACAGATGTGTGTCCACAGTGTGTGTAAACAACCAGCCTATAATGGTAAAAATCCACCCAATACTTTTTTTTTATATAATCCCCATTTAACATTTTCAATCTCTCAGAACACGATGTTTGATGTTTCCCTCTAATCCTTCATAAGAGTAGGAAACTCCGCCCATGACTGGTGACAATCTGCCGTTAGCAATGACACAGCCCTGAGTGAGAAGCACAGAGTCCGTCATTTCTGTGTACTCCCTGTATCAGCTATGTCTGTGCCAAAAAAAAAAAACATTACAAATGTTCTGTTGTGGCTCCATAGACTCCTGCCATCTGAGCCACTGAGGACACCGTGTTTAAAGTTATTACTCAAGGATGGTTCAGTTCAATCTATACGTGATCCCCTCCGGAGCGATACTGGTCATGGCACAGAGAGAGAGAGCTTGCGCACTTTATTACAGTCCATCGGTGCTGTTTTACAGATATAAAGTTTACCAGTTTATTAAGTACCCTCAAAAAGGCATAAGGTTTGTATATATTTGTTTAGTGTTAGTTGTAACGAGTGTTTTTGTGTAATTCGCTGTGTATGTTGACGATAATACAAGGGAGAGTTTATAGATAAAAGACTTTAATGCGCACCTCTTGTACTGTGTTTTATTCAGCTCTTATGGTGATTTTCTAGAGTGATAAAGTATGCGTCATGTTTTGTGTGATGTACAATAAACTTCATAAAACTCATCAGTAAAGTTTTGGCCATCATCCGGATGGGATCCGCTACAACAGGCTTGTACTAATAGTGGATAAAAGAAAGATGACAACATAAGATATAAATGCAATTAAACTAAACTGTTCTGTCTCCATGCAGCATATATTCTCTGGCTCTGTAGGCATAATTTTCAGTCAGGCATCCACACTCTGGGGACATCAGAGACTTATTTTACATCTCCTAAAAAGGGGCATAATAGGTCCCCTTTAATATAGATTTACAATAGTAACAATAATATATTTTATGATATGATATGATTAATATCATATTTTTAAATATGATGGTTTCTTTATAAATATGCTGATTATCTCTAAGGTGGACACATAACTTACTATATGATATTTACCATCTGAATCTAACCATGGCATGCCAACAATGGAAAAGTCAGCCGGTTGTTTGTCATGTTAATTATTGTGCCTTTCACCCCAACAGCAGGGGGCACTTTTTACCCCAAATACCATACTTTTACATATTCTTCCATTATTGAAATTCTGTTGCTTTAATTTTAAATATTTAATAATTTTAGTGATCCTCATTTTCTACTTAAAACTACAACATTAAAAAAAAAAAAAAAATTAAACATTAGATCAAATTAATTAGATCAAATCAATTTTGCGCTACTGCCTGCGATCGGATCAGCCAAATTTCCACATGCATCTTGAAAAGCGGATGTTTTGGAAAGTGCTGCAGTGAGTTTTTGTGCCATCTAGAGGAAAATAAAATCAAAGGCGCCTTTTACCCTGGGGCACCTTTAGCCTCATGGACCCTACATTTAAACTATAGTACTTTTTTCATTTAATTGCAAAAAACATGCAGTCTCTGAAAACATTACACTCAGTTTGGATTTAAGTATATTTGGGCACCCCAACCATGCTAAATAAACACATTCGAAACACCTGATATGGCAGCCAAAAGCTGCATAGCAACGCCCTGGCAACAACACAACACGGCAGCTCCTAGATGAGTTAGATGAGTTTTGCACAGGTGTATTATGTTTTTTTGCACACAAAAAAAAAAAAAAAAAAGAAAAAAGAAAAAAAAGTCTAATCTAAAGTTGTAATGGTGTGTCTCTGTCTGTTTGTGTGTAGTGTTTTTTTACTGTATATGTGCATGCGTGTATATATGCATGTTTGGATCCTGTGACATGGTTTCTGGGGTGAACATAGAGCTGTAATTTTCTTCTATGCTGTGATAAGGGTTCAACCTGCCAGTGCCTCCTGGAAGAATCAGATATGCTTAAATTGCCTGAATATTAAAAACATCTTTTGTGCCAGATAAAAATGTGGGAATGGGAGACTGGACTTTTTTCTTCTTCTTCTTTCTCTAGAATCATGTACTGGCCCACAGTGAACTTATTGGCCTATATATCTAAAGCCATTAATTTAAGGAGAAATATGACACTGAAAGCAAGAATGCAAGTCAGGTTTATGTGGGGTTTTTGTAGATAATGTTGTTTTGCTTTTTCTGTAGATGAAGATATTAAAAGATTGTATTTGACTCTGTGGTTCTGACACAAAAATGGGTTGCAGGTCTGTTCCAGTGACTCTGATGCATAATTGCCCATAGTTAGTAGTTTGGTAGCTAGCAAAATAAATAGGTCTAATAACTTTTAAAAGGGAAAAGAAAATGTTTTCATATCGTTCGATGTTGATGTTAAAAGCTGTGTGTCCAATCAAACTCTAAGATATTCATCATGATATGCATGAGGATGCAAATTCATTTGTCACTTGGTAATATGCATTTATTTATTTTTATTATTATTATTATTTATTTAATTAATTTATTTATTTTATTATTTTTTTTTGTAATTTTGTACATTATCTGCATCACACTGATGGCTACAGCTGATTTTACAAATGCAGCTTGTGGCTACAAACAGTTATTGATTATTGACTACAAACACAAAGTTTGGGGAATTTCTTAATTAACATCATGACACTTTATTTAACTCATGCAATGTTTTTCTTCAGGACTGTGTTAAGTTTTATATTTCCACTGGCTTTTACCTTTTTCTGATGTCAAACTATTCCTCATAATTCCTTCATAATTTTTCTGTCGCCCAGCGAACATCCATTATGCGGCAAGAAACATTGTCAGTGGAGGATTATGTTTTATCCCCAGGGATGAGTCCTCTTTCTCAAGCAAAAATGTGTATTGGAATAAAAATCTGTATAAAAATCAATGACAGCCTCATGCTATTAGAAGATGGATAGTAGGCAAGAATGCTTCAATATAATAAAGCACAAGAGCTCTTATGCCCCTAAATTATGGTTATTATTAAAAGTGAAATGAGGCAGTCCATCATAAATCGTCACTAACACAGAGACTAATGAGTGATGGCTTGGGCTGGCGAGGAACCTGAGCTCTTAACTGGCATGTCTGTTACCTGGATCTTGCTCTGCTGAGTTGAGCTGAGAGAGGACATCCATGTTTTTCAAACTGACACAAGAACAATTAAAAAACAATCCTACAGTTATTCACAATGGCAAACACACAGTATGCAACCACAACTGTGAGGACAGTAATATTGAATTTTTTAAATAGGACACAAAAGAAACAATTTAAGCATCATCTGAGATAAATAAGGAGAGATTTCCAAACACTCCTGACTGTCTTGAGATATTATAAGAATATCATTTTCAACAGAAAGTGATGATACAGCCCTAAAAAAAAAAAAGTACTCCACTGTGATTATTTTAAACTAAAAATAAGAGTAAAAAAAATAAATACTCTTTTTGTGATATACTTTTATATACTATCAGTATGATGTCACAATTAAATGAAAATGTATTATAGTTTAAATGTATATTAAATGCAAACAGGAAATTAGGACTTAATTACATCTTTATGTGTAATTTATAATTATTTTAAATGGTAAATATAGTTAATATGGTAAATAATAAAGTGTGCTGCAGAATGTATTGACAAGCATTTATGATAAACTAAAATACAATTTAATGTAATTTTGGTAGTGTCCTTGTTACACTTTACATGCAATTACTGTATTAATAACTAAAAATTATGCATAATTACATGTGACTAACCCTAAACCAAGCCCTAGTCCTAACTTTATAAGTGCATGTAGCTAATTATTATTATGCAATATTTAAATGTATAATTAGACTGTAACACGGACACCTTAACATAAAGTGTAACCATCATTTCTTCTGAAATGTCTATTTAAATATATTTGTAATTACACATTTGTAATTGTGAAGTTGAAATTTATATTCAATATATGTTCAAAATAAATAGATAAGCGAATGTGATGTCAAATAATTCTACAGTTAAAATTATAATCAAGTACTTTACATTATCTTTAATATGTTAGTCAACACATCGAAATAAGTGCATTTATTTAATGCACAACAAAAAGTTATTAAACAAGTATTTCATCAACTTAATAGTAATTAAGAAAGTGTGTTAAAGGGGGGTCTAATGCTGTTTCATACAACTTATTTACACTGTTAAAGAGTTGGATTCTCATGCTAAACATGGCCAAAGTTTCAAAACACGAGTTGGACATATTATGGAGTATTTCTGTGCAAAAAATACTCTTCAGATTGTTCACAAACTTCTGCCTTTTTTTTTTTTTTTCTCGAGTATGATCCTATATTATGTAATAAAGGGCAGAATTCCTTGTACGGACACTTCCCCCGGACGCACACATCGACCAGAGCGAGAGAGCAAAAGCACGCCCATCAACACGATTTGTTCGGGTTATGGAAGTTGTCGGCAGCACTGCCCAGGATTTGTTTGAGAAAGATTTGTCACTTTGTTTTTAGACCACAAAATCAGCGTCACCAAATAAGTGTGTTTTTGGTTGTAAGGGAAAGATATCCTTGCTTCCCAAAGAATCCAGCATTAACTGGAGCTGAGAGATTTGTGCTCACGCATTACATTGATGCGCTCTTGATATTAGTCATTAAAATAACCATAGAAACTGCTTTAAATTGAAAATAAGGATAAAGTCGTGTCTGATAGTTGCAGTCAAATTTTTTTTTTGGTTAAAATGAATGGAGAATATCTTGTGATTTTCCGGGGTTGCTCGAGCCCTCAGGATCGGCGCTTATGGTTTCATAAACAAGGCCCAGTTCAGCGCTGGATTTACAGATCGTTTGAAGCTGAAAGATGGAGCGGTCACAGCGATAATGATCCCGGTCATGAGTTGGAACCGCAGATGGAGAGTAAAACTGCTTCAAATGTCTGTTTTGTTGGCAATATGTGTCTAAGTGCTGTAGTGATTTTTACTTTGTCCATCCAAGGACGCGAAGTAAAATAGGGATTGGTACTCACGTCATCGCTGACGTTGTGATTTTGGATCACACGTCTCTTAAGGTGTGGTTATGAGTACATCAGATAACCACTTTCCCCCCCCTTTCCCTAGTTCAGGGCACCAGTCAGGGTCTTTCACTCCCTACAGGGGCTTTCATTCATTTAGAATTAATGTAAAGTGGTTAGCCGATTTATCTGAAAGATTGGTGAAATTGCTAACTTGTAGAGCCTTTTCTGTATTATCACAAGGAAGACACAAGTGTAATAAAATAAATTTTATTAACAAAAAGATAAACAAGAATAACTAACACAACTACTAAATGAATACCATGAATGATAAAGGAATAAAGTGCAGAAGATACATAGAATACAAGTGATTAAGTTGAGTGTGGCTATGGAAGAGTTACGTTATCTTATGGAAAGATAAACTGTTTCTCTGAAAATAATAAGGTGGAGAACCTTATTATGCACCAAACAAATAAACGAGAGATTATTTGTTATTAACTAACATCAGCTATATTACATCTAATGGAAATTAGGAAATTATATACTGATAAAATACAACAATGCCAAGGTCTCTGGAAAGAGTTTTGGTTAAGTGATATTTACGTTCCACTTGGTCGAGTCCGATGACGGTGACGTCTTCCACTGGTTGTGCCGGGTGACAATGCAGTGGGGAGAGGAGCCAGAATCTGTTTCAACAGTCTTGAACACGCAGCTCTGTGGGATGCTGATCTCCTGGAGCACCAAAGGGTCCTAAAATCTGGAACACGCAGATGAGGCCCTGGTGTAGGTGCAGAAGGTCCTTAACAATCTGGAACACGCAGACGAAGGTACCTTGAAGTGAAGGTTTGCTCTCCTGAGCTTAACCTTGTTGCCGATGTCGTCACTGTATCGCTGGACTGAAACTTTGAACGTAGTGTTGGTTAATGTCTCTTTCCTCAAAAGCTGGAGGCTTAGAACGTGGTCGTCTCTGTTGTTGTCTCTTCTGGATGGACCAGAGGCTCAGAACGGTATATCTGTTAACATCTGTCCCCGTGCAGGACAGACTCAGAACGGTATATCTGTTACGTCTTCCCCCTTTCAAGGGCAGACTCAGAACAATATCTGTTACGTCTTTCCCTGTTTGAAGGGCAGACTCAGAACAAGGAGTGTCGGTAGAAAGGGTACCTTTATCCCTTTCCGATGAGGAGGAGATTGCATTTTGGCGCTTCTCCATTCGAGTGCTGTGATTGGCTGCTGGCATCAGAGGGGACACACAGAGTGTGGCCCACCCTTCTCTCCCCTGTGGAACTCATTTGCATAAAGCACAAAGTTGGAAGTCTTTACAGTGTCTTTAAAGTTTACCAATGCATTTCTCACTTTCCAAACCACCACCAGAATACCTTTGGCAATATTCTAAACAAATAGAGACTAAACATGATGGAAAAAGATTGAACTGTCATTCAATTGTACATTAACAGCTGTATTTGTATCAGATGTTGCACTACAAATGGCTGTCACTGAGAATACTTATTTCGGTGAATAAGTATCAAATGGATGTGTAGTTTGCATCAGTTCTAAGGTTTTCAAACATAGTTTTGAATGGATTCGGATGGATCTTTGTGATCTCTCTTTGTTTCACCCATTTCTGCTAAGGTCCCAAGGAATTTTTATGGCAGTCTCTGGCCAACTTTAGGAAGTAATGACTAGATGGGTGAAGGGCAGTAACTGCCTGTGGACCAATGAGAAGCCTTGTCCTTCTCAGGCTTGGTACAAGAGGTCTTCTTCTTACCCTCTAAGAGAGGTCTGGATGTTGTCCTTCCATCTTTATCTGATGGCGTTGGACAGTTTGTTTGTGTTAGGCCACCAAGATCCAATCAAAATGTAGCAAACGTTTGTCCGCTGTTACGGACAGAGAGGGGCCCGGCCATAAACTGGGCCCTAGAATGTGCTGTTCACTACATCCCCCCTGATCGGCTTGATCGAGGACCTTAAGTCATTGATTCGGGACGATGCACTGAAAAGGAACAGTTGGAACAAAACACACACACCTCACCTCCTCCTTCTGACCAATGGCATTGGAAATAACATTTGGCTCGATATGTTCTACTTAAGAGTTCAATGAGCTAAATGAAATGTCAATTACAATAATTTCTAAACAGGTTAGAAGCATTCTAGAGAAGGTACCTATGTGTGGATGAAAATCTCTAAAGAGTATTACGAGTGAGAGTAAACATTAAAAAAAAATGTTTAAGCAGATTTAGCAGGAAGCCAGTTCTTTAAATGTCTGGATTGACATAATTTGGTATGGCACTTTTCAAGCTGTAAGCTAAGTGCACCTGCTTTGTTAAATAGTTCCTTGCATTGCCTGATTACAAGAATCCTCAACTAGTTCACCTGGTACCACAAATGACAAGACTGTATCTATTGTCACCTTATCAGGAGCAAAGCTCACAAGTAATAATTGCACTAATATACAGACAAATTAATGGGAGTAGTCCTATTGTGTGACATCCATTATCTTGGCTACCCTAGATGGTGTAGCTCAAGGGGCTGTATGTTGACCAGCAGTGGGGGTTGGGAATTTAAGTGTTCTGTCTAAAGTCTGCAGCTTCCTCTGGAGGGCTGCACCACAGGTCCGATCCACTATCTCTTATTTTTGGAGGTCTCCTATAAGGAAGTTTGAACGACTTGAATGGAGAACAAAATAAACAACCCTGGCTGTGATCTGCAATACTCTACATGTGGCCAGTAAACTAGCTGAATGGGAATTTCACAGGAGGCTTTGACCCCCCTTCCCTGACATCCAAAGTGATTGTCATGGGCATGCAAAATAAACCTTGTGGTTTATAGAAATTGACTGAAAAGTCTGAAGCGAACATGAAGTGGAAAGTAATGAATCCTTCTTAGGCTGAAGTTGAGGTCTAAAAGTTACAGGGTTTTGATGTCTGATGAATCTAAAAGTCCCTGTTCAGTTATGGGCTACCCCCTTTCCCTGGCTGTTGTCCACAGTCTGAGATGTTAGGTGGAGGGGAAGGGGCCCCGAACTGGTTATGCTGATAAAACCAGGTCTCTGTCAGTGGAGATGTACTCCTCTGACTTAAGGTCTTTGAGGGCTTTGAGAAGTATGTGCTGGATCTCTGCTAAGTTCTCAGCATCCTTACTTTTGATCCCTCTAGATTTCCTACTCCTATTATGGCTACTCTGTTTTTGGCCATTCTCAGAGTTATCTCTACCCTTCTTCTGTCTTTGCCCTCTGTCATCCCACTGCCTGCTCTCATTTCTGGGGGCATACCTGTGATTGTTATGTCCCCTGTAACCTGAGAACCTTGGGCTCTCTGTGCTCTGCTGGAGATTGCTGCAATGGTCATAGCTGTTTTGGGGAAGTTCTGACTCTTCCATTTGAATGGGAGTTTTAGAGTCATGTCTAGATTCATGCACAGAAGCAAATGGCTCTCTATATTCCCTGTCTGTGCCTACCTTCTCACTGTCCCAGGCTCGGATGGCGAGTTGCCTCAGTTCTCCTGCAGACATGTTCTCAATGTCTACCATGGGTATGAGTGGTTTCCTAACAGTGGGGTAAAGGTTACTTACAAACAGGCTCTTAAACATTACATCTTCTTCTGCCCTAGGGTCATCTTTGCCAGCAAAATACATTTTCCTCAATCGCTCATAGTACTCTCTGGGAGACTCATGGCGGCCTTGCTTAATTCGGAAGGCTGAGAGGCGAGAGGCAGAGGGGTTCTGATACAGAGTATACTCTACCAGAAGGGCTTTACACAATTTGTCATAATTGTTAGCGATAGCTGGGCTTTGTCTATCCATGAAGCCATGGACAATCTGGGCTGTGGTCTTTCTCAGAAGAAAGACTTTGTCAGCCATGCTGGCCTCAGGAAAGTATGTCAAGGCTGCATTTACATCCTTTAAATACAACTCTATGTTGTTATCAGTGGTCTCAGGGTTAAAAACCTCTATGTCACGTGCTAATTCTCTAAGAATTTTCAGTCTGTTGCTAGATGTTAGCATGCTAGGAAGCTCAGGTAAGGAGCGGACAGGTTTAGGAGAGTCACTTACAGTTAGGCTGCTTGAGGCTGTGACATCACTGTCCTGATAATGCTTTCTCTTTTCAAAGCCATAAAACAGTGGGTCCCTAACAGTTGAACCAAAGGAGCGGGGGTGCACACTTTGTGGTTCTGGTTGCTGCTGGGGAAGACGCCTGCCTTTCTCCAATTCACTGATCCTTGTTCCTATTCCTTCACATCTCTGCCTTGCAATGCTATCTTTGTTGACCAACATAGATGTTTTAGCTGCAGTCTCAGCTCCTACTCTACCCAAGTGTTCCCTACATTGGATTTGGGTACCATTTGAGTCAGGAAGCCGTTGTTTGAACAGAACACAAGTTTTGTTTTCTATTTCTTGTTGCTTTTTCAGCTCAGAAATTTCAAGCAAAGCTGAACGTAACTCAGCTTTAGTCCTAGTCTCACTAGAGCTTAGAAAATTTAACTTCTCTGTCTGTATCAGCAGGTCATTTCGAGTATGGGTCAACTCTGCTTGCAGAGTGGCCATGTCAGTTTTGACTCTTTTAAGTTCAACATCCTGACTGTCAGTAATGGACTGTAAGCTTTTTGTCTCTGATGACAATCTGCATATTTTAGCCCTTAATTTCAAATTATCCCTACGCAGATCAGCCAGCTCATTTTTGAATTTCTGGAACAAATCTTTGTTCTGTTCTTGGGCAAGGGATATTTTGTCTGTGGCCTGGTTTGGTTGTACAGGCCAATTTAGTGCTAGGCTGGAAAGAAGCTTTATAAGTGAAGCGCCCTTTAAGGCCTGGCTTACTGCTTCAGCGGTCATATCAGCCATCTTTATTTAATATATATACTTGTCTTGTATATATAATAAATAAATACACCACCCGAACTAGCTAAACTCTGAAAGTTTACCACTAGCAGCTCTAAGCCACTCTAGACAATGAATGTCACACACACTAGGGGGTGAGAATTCTAGCACTTGTCTATAACTCGTCAGAGGGCACTACCCTTACCTGACAGGTTCACATAAAAATTCCAAAACCATATGATAGACTTACAAGGTGAACACCATATGCTATGTTTCTAGTAGTAATTAGTTATAATCAACAATTACAACATTGCAAAAATAATGCAAGCTCTAGACAATGAAATCACAATTCTATACACTTTGCAACCAATCCTATTCATTAATAGTACCAAAGAGTCTAGCAGGGAAACTATCAATCAGGCTTAGAGAGAACCACTCTTGCTATGCAATTGGTTTCTGACTTGGTGAAAGACTTTGTTTCCTGCTAAAGTTACTTTGTCTGTTATCTTTCAGTGTATTGACTTGTGTTGATAAAACAGAAGGCTCATTTCAATCTAAGTTAGCCCACCCAGGGACGCCAATTATGTAGTGATTTTTACTTTGTCCATCCAAGGACGCGAAGTAAAATAGGGATTGGTACTCACGTCATCGCTGACGTTGTGATTTTGGATCACACGTCTCTTAAGGTGTGGTTATGAGTACATCAGATAACCACTTTCCCCCCCCTTTCCCTAGTTCAGGGCACCAGTCAGGGTCTTTCACTCCCTACAGGGGCTTTCATTCATTTAGAATTAATGTAAAGTGGTTAGCCGATTTATCTGAAAGATTGGTGAAATTGCTAACTTGTAGAGCCTTTTCTGTATTATCAGCACAAGGAAGACACAAGTGTAATAAAATAAATTTTATTAACAAAAAGATAAACAAGAATAACTAACACAAATACTAAATGAATACCATGAATGATAAAGGAATAAAGTGCAGAAGATACATAGAATACAAGTGATTAAGTTGAGTGTGGCTATGGAAGAGTTACGTTATCTTATGGAAAGATAAACTGTTTCTCTGAAAATAATAAGGTGGAGAACCTTATTATGCACCAAACAAATAAACGAGAGATTATTTGTTATTAACTAACATCAGCTATATTACATCTAATGGAAATTAGGAAATTATATACTGATAAAATACAACAATGCCAAGGTCTCTGGAAAGAGGTTTGGTTAAGTGATATTTACGTTCCACTTGGTCGAGTCCGATGACGGTGACGTCTTCCACTGGTTGTGCCGGGTGACAATGCAGTGGGGAGAGGAGCCAGAATCTGTTTCAACAGTCTTGAACACGCAGCTCTGTGGGATGCTGATCTCCTGGAGCACCAAAGGGTCCTAAAATCTGGAACACGCAGATGAGGCCCTGGTGTAGGTGCAGAAGGTCCTTAACAATCTGGAACACGCAGACGAAGGTACCTTGAAGTGAAGGTTTGCTCTCCTGAGCTTAACCTTGTTGCCGATGTCGTCACTGTCTCGCTGGACTGAAACTTTGAACGTAGTGTTGGTTAATGTCTCTTTCCTCAAAAGCTGGAGGCTTAGAACGTGGTCGTCTCTGTTGTTGTCTCTTCTGGATGGACCAGAGGCTCAGAACGGTATATCTGTTACGTCTTCCCCCTTTCAAGGGCAGACTCAGAACAATATCTGTTACGTCTTTCCCTGTTTGAAGGGCAGACTCAGAACAAGGAGTGTCGGTAGAAAGGGTACCTTTATCCCTTTCCGATGAGGAGGAGATTGCATTTTGGCGCTTCTCCATTCGAGTGCTG
Source organism: Chanodichthys erythropterus (assembly GCF_024489055.1). Taxonomy (NCBI): domain Eukaryota; kingdom Metazoa; phylum Chordata; class Actinopteri; order Cypriniformes; family Xenocyprididae; genus Chanodichthys; species Chanodichthys erythropterus. Next base: position 1,957,029 of record NC_090222.1, read on the forward strand.
TGATTGGCTGCTGGCATCAGAGGGGACACACAGAGTGTGGCCCACCCTTCTCTCCCCTGTGGAACTCATTTGCATAAAGCACAAAGTTGGAAGTCTTTACAGTGTCTTTAAAGTTTACCAATGCATTTCTCACTTTCCAAACCACCACCAGAATACCTTTGGCAATATTCTAAACAAATAGAGACTAAACATGATGGAAAAAGATTGAACTGTCATTCAATTGTACATTAACAGCTGTATTTGTATCAGATGTTGCACTACAAATGGCTGTCACTGAGAATACTTATTTCGGTGAATAAGTATCAAATGGATGTGTAGTTTGCATCAGTTCTAAGGTTTTCAAACATAGTTTTGAATGGATTCGGATGGATCTTTGTGATCTCTCTTTGTTTCACCCATTTCTGCTAAGGTCCCAAGGAATTTTTATGGCAGTCTCTGGCCAACTTTAGGAAGTAATGACTAGATGGGTGAAGGGCAGTAACTGCCTGTGGACCAATGAGAAGCCTTGTCCTTCTCAGGCTTGGTACAAGAGGTCTTCTTCTTACCCTCTAAGAGAGGTCTGGATGTTGTCCTTCCATCTTTATCTGATGGCGTTGGACAGTTTGTTTGTGTTAGGCCACCAAGATCCAATCAAAATGTAGCAAACGTTTGTCCGCTGTTACGGACAGAGAGGGGCCCGGCCATAAACTGGGCCCTAGAATGTGCTGTTCACTACAGTGCATATAATGTAAACAACACAAACGTAGTGAATTCATAAAGTCATTATTCATCATTCATATGTTATATTCATTATAGTTATTCAAAATTTATCCATGGATAATGCGATGGTGTATTGCGTTTAAATAATTTGTTTAGCTGACAGACGATCTCTACACAGAAGCTGAGTGTGCTCATCACTCTTTAGCTCCGCTCACACGGCACGCCTCCAGGAGCTCGGCTGTTTTCAGAAAGACTTGGTACAGCGTATGTATAAATATGATAAAACTAAAGACTTTCTGGAGATATGAAGGATCCACATTCATTCAGTGTCCACAGCTTGTTAGTTTGCTAGAGAAATGAACTCTTTCTCTAAATATATGCATTTCTTTTTTTTATTTATTTCTTTTTTTTTTATTTTGCAATTATAAACTTAAAACACATATATATACACAAACGGATTGACACACTACACAATAAAACAAAGCATACGAAAATATCAAATACAACAAGACGATAAGGGGGAGTTACATCTCATAATTACATTGACTTTAGGGGTGTTTGGTATTTTCCTTTACTCTTCTCTCCCTACGTCTCTCATCATGTTTTTCTGTCAACCACTGTAATATCATTAGTAGTTATGTTAATAATAGAAATATTATGGGGTTTGGTATTGATTGGGCTATTTATGATCGTTCCTGGGGGTGGGGAAGAAAGAATCATACACCCCCAACCCCAACCCCCATCCCCCACTCCCAATAGAATTGGTAAGGTAGGTAATGTAGTATCCGGGAATTTATCGGATACTACATTACCCATTTTAAATATTGTTTGTTGAGTTAAATGTGTTCTATGATTTTACATCGTATTAGTTGTATATTTGTATTTACACTGAAACTAAATGTATTTTTACAAATTTGATTCCAATAATTAGTGTCTGTTGATATATTGAGGTCCTGTTCCCATTTTTTGGTTGGTATTGAGCATTTTTTATCAGCAGATAATATTAACATGTATAATTTTTTCATTATTTTTGTTGATTGTCTGATATTGTCAATGTTGTCTAGTAGCGTTTGTGGTGGTATTTGTGTATTTCTTGTTAGGGCCCGAGCACCGATGGTGTGAGGACCCTATTGGAATTGCTCAGCCAATTATTCTTCTTCTCCAAAATGAATCACATTTTTGAGGGCCTAAACGTTCTCAAAAACTCATGAAACTTTGCACACGCGTCAGAAGTGGTGAAAATGTACATCTGATATGGGTTTCAGAATTAGGTGTGGCAAAATGGCTCGATAGCGCCACCTACAAAATTTGAATTAAGCGCCCTTCGTGCTACATTTCACGTACAGTTATGAAATCCGGTAGACATATGTAACAGCCCAATACCTACAAAAAAGCCCCTGTGTGCAAAGTTTGTAAACCCAACAGGAAGTCAGATATTTTGAATTTTCTCTACAAAATTTTGGCAGTTTTTGCCATTTCCACATGTTGTACTTTAACGAACTCCTCCTAGAGCTTTAATCAGATCAACATCATATTTGGTCAGTCTAATCTAAAGGCCTTTGAGACATTAAATTGCGAAGATCTAGAGTTTTCGCTGAAGGACGTGTCCGTGGCGGCCTGGCAAAGTTCGATGTTTCGCCATGAAACAGGAAGTTGTTGTAACTCGGGCATACAATGTCTGATCTGCCCCAAACTTCACATGTTTTATTAGAGTCCTGACCTGAAGACATCTATATGGCAATATTCAGTTACAGACATAGCGCCACCTGGGGGCAACAGGAAATTACATGGAACACTGTGAACACTTTTTACACTGTGATTAACTCCTCATAGAGATTAAACCAGATCAACATCATATATAGCCAGTCCAATTTTAAGGCCTTTGAGATGTTAAATTGCAAAGATCTTGAGTTTTCGTTGAAGGTCGTATCCGTGGCGGACTGACTAAGTCTGATGTTTTGCCATGAAAGAGGAAGCTGTTGTAACTCAGGCATACTATGTCTGATCGGCCCAAAACTTCACATGAGTGAAAAAAGTCCTGGCCTAAAGACATCTATTTGACAATATTCAGTTAGCTGTAGCAGCAGGAAGTGTGGCATTTTTACATGATTTTGCCATAATTCTCCTGTATTTACTCGCTCACAAGCATGTCGCCCACTGTTCGCTGTATTCCTGAGGCCAACAGGTGGTGGTGAGCCCGGGTGCGAGGGCCCTTTCATCGCTGCTTGCAGCTTAAATTTTAACTGTAACTGCACTTTTTATTTGTAAAAAAAAAAAAAAAAAACATTTTTATCCAAGTTATGTTTTTGAGATAGTTCTAGGAATGATAGAAAATCATTGTTTGAATATAGATGATGTAAATAATATCCTTGGCCATCCAGGTTTTATTAATGATTGGAAGTTTATTAATAGTAAAATCTGGATTATTCATGCAGTGACACAGAATGACCAGTTATTTTATTTGTTTTCCACCAGGCTGGTAACGTTGTCTGTATGGCTATATTTTGATATAGATTATGTTTTTTAATAGTATTGCTAAGACGTGGTAAATTAGATATTGGAATTTCTTTACATGATGATTGTTCGAGTTGAATCCAGGGGTTTTGAAAGTGATTATTACTGATCCATTTGGTCATATGAAATAATTGTGCGGCTAAATAGTAATATTGAAAATTGGGTGCTGATAATCCTCCTTGCTCTTTTGGTTTTTGTAATGTTCTTAGTGCAATTCTTGGTTTCTTACCGTTCCAGTAAAAAATGTTTATTATGCTGTCAAGCGTATTGAACCATTTTTTGGGAGGTTGTATTGGGATCATTGTGAAGAGATAATTTATTTTTGGTAATATAGTCATCTTGATTGTGGTTACTCGTCCGATGATTGATAATGGCAGATACATCAAGCCAATTGAGGTAAAATTGAGAGCATATAAATCTGATATATTTGAAGAAAACTGTATTCCCAAATATATAATGTTGCCTATTTTAAGTTGATTGTTTTTTATTATAGCTGAGTTGAAGGTTTTATTTAATGGAAGTATTATTGATATATTCCAATTTATTGAGTAATCTGATATTTTGGAGTAGTTGTTAGTAAGTTTGATGAGTTCTGTAAGTGATTTCTCTGGATTTTGTATATAGAGAATAATGTCATCTGCATATAATGATATTGTATGGGTGGTATTGTCAGATTTATAACCTGCAATATTGTCATTTTGTCTAATAGCTGCTGCAAGAGGTTCTATAAACAATGCAAAAAGTAGAGGAGATAGTGGACATCCCTGTCTAGTGCCTCGTTGTAATTGGAATGATGGTGATGTAATATCATTTGTAATAACTGATGCCATCGGTGTATTGTAGAGTAACTTAATCCAGTGTATGAAGGTTTCCCCAAAGCCATATTTTTCCAGTGTTGTATATAGAAATTGCCAATTTACCCTATCAAATGCTTTCTCCGCATCGAGTGAAACAATTATTGTATCAGATTTTTGTTTAGCTGAGTTATTTATTATATTAAATAATTGACGAGTATTGTTGGATGATTGACGTCCTTTCACAAATCCTGTTTGGTCCGTAGGAATAAGAGTTGGCACAACTGCTTCTAAACGTATAGCTAGTGCTTTACTAATTACTTTCAAGTCTGTGTTTATAAGTGATAATGGGCGGTAGCTAGAACACAAGCATGCATCTTTATTTGGTTTAAGTAAAACCAGTATTAGTGCAGTGTTCATATGTTGTGGTATGGTAGATTGGAGTTTGATGTCTTCTGTCATGCTGTAAAATAGTGATGATATTGTTGGCCAAAAGTGTTTATAAAACTCTGTTGGATACCCATCTAGGCCCGGGGCTTTATTATTTGATAGTGAGAGAAGGGTTTTCCTCTAGTGTCAATGGTTCTTCTAAAGATTGTATTTGGGTGGGATTTAATATTGGTATTGTTATGTTTTGGAGAAATTAGTCTATTGCTTTTCTGTTTCCCTTTTGTTTATTACTATATGATTGGTAGAAATTCCTGAACGTCTTATTTATTTCTTGTGGATTATGTATTATGTTATTGTCTGAGTTTGTAATTGTTGTTATTAGAGTTTTTTCCTTATTTTGTTTGAGTAGGTTAGCTAGATATTTTCCAGATTTATTATTATGTTCAAAATGTACTAATTTTAGTCGCTGTTTTTGAAATTGTACTCTCTTAAGGTTGATTTCTTCTAATTCGAATTTGATTTTATTTAATTCATTTAATGTCTGTTCTCTAGGATTTTGGGAGTATATATTATTTAGTGTTTTTAATTTATTTTCTAGCTCTTCTTCTTTTTGTTGATTTAGCTTGTGTTTATATGCTGAGTATGATATTATTTTTCCTCTTAAAACCGCAGTTTTAGCAGTTTCCCAAAGTGTTGAAGCGGATATTTCTGGTGTGTCATTTATTTCTATGAAAGAGTTCCATTCTTTTTTGAAGTACTCATTAAATTCTTTATCTTGTAGGAGTGATGTGTTCATTCTCCATCGCTGAGGTGTTTTAACATGATTTTTATTGTTGAGTGTCAATGAAATAGGTGCATGGTCTGAAATAACGACTGGGTGGATTTTTGTATCTGTTATGTCTTGGATGACTAAATTGCTTATTAAAAAAATAAATATATGCATTTCTCTAAATATATGCAAGTATTTAATGTATGTTTAAATAAATCCATTATGAAAACAAGTTATGACAACCACAGTGTTAATGATTATATTTCAACAATGAAATACATAAGGAAAGACCACATCTTCTAGCTG
>NC_090222.1:2267500-2420000 GCF_024489055.1 Chanodichthys erythropterus
ACATTGTTTTTCTGAGAAACAAGTAGGTGAACTTGGCATGTTTCCTAAATATCTGCAAACATGTTGGGGTATTTTTATGCTTTATTAAAGTAAAAATCTTACATATAGCCCCTTTAATTTTCTAACTCCTATCTTGTCAGACAAAATGGCGGATTACTTTTAGTCTTTTGCTGCGTCCCAATTTGCCTACTTATACTACGCCCTAAAAGTATGTACTCTTTCTGTGAACAAAAAGTAGGCCTACTACTTACTTTTGAGTGCGTAGCAAAAGAGTAGACAAGCTTTTTGGGACATACTATCACGTCATACAATTGCGTCTTTGCTCTCTGCCGCATCCAGTAAACTGGCCTGTCAATCATCTTACATCCTCCACATTTCATTTAGCTAATTTCCTACCGTATCGGAGAGAAATGCAGCACGTTGATCTGCAGTCGCGAGTCTTTCATGTGGAAAACTCTCCTCATATTAATGCACAATGATGCATTTAAAAGTTAATGGCCATTCGGATCTTTATAAAAGTCCAAATTGGTATTTGCAGATGAAAAATAACATCTACATAAATAATTATTAGTCAGTCAAACAACCTCTCAACGTCGATCGTGCATATTCGCCATGTTTTGTAGTTTTTTACACCTTTTACTCATGTTTGTAGTTCTGAACTGAATCCTCGTACAACGCGCAATGGTGGCAATATTAGCCTTTATAGGCTGCGTTCCACTCCAGTTTTAGACACGCACTCGCGAACTTCCCTACACACTTGCCGCCATTTTGAAGTGTGTTCCACTTCTTGAAGTGGACGAGGGAAGTTTACATGGACAGACTCTCGCTTCCTCGATTTTTACAGAGGGAGCGAGTCTACTTCACATGTACACTTCAGGCAGCTCCATAACCCATAATGCAACACGTGTCATGATGAATCACAGGAAGCAATTGCAAGTTATGAAGATTTATTCCAAGAGAAACAGAGAGACACAGACAGTCAATAAATGGTGCAGGCTTCCAGTGACGCAGGGACTGAGATGATCCGTTGAAGGTGAATGATAGTGACGAGAAGTGACGTGAAGATTAAATCCAAGGTCCAGACATAGAACGAACAACGTAGACAATCAACTGGAACTGAAGACGAGATGAACAGGAACTCCGGTCAGGAACAGACGAAAACACTCACGACACAGGACACCAAACAACGATCTGACAATGGAGATGAGAATGAGATGAGTATATATAGGGTGAGAGAATGAGTAGCAGGTGATGAGATGATGAGCGGCAGCTGGATCCGCTGATGAGCCGCATGGCCTGGACACGCCCACAAACACACTCACACACACAAGCACAAACACACCCACAGCTGTCACAACACAGAGCACGCGACAAGAAGGAAACAATGTATCTGTGAACCGCGACAGTACCCCTCCTCCTAGGAACGCCCCCTGGCGTTCCCCGACTCCCTTACCTGTCGATTGTAATCATCGATAAGGGTGTGATCCAGGATGTCTCTGGCAGGAACCCAACTCCTCTCCTCCGGACCGTAACCTTCCCAGTCCACCAAGTACTGAAATCCACGTCCCCTCCGCCTTGAGTCCAGAATACGGTTGACCGAATAGGAAGGTTCCCCATCTACGAGTCGCGGCGGTGGGGGAACCGGAACAGGCGGATTAATATCGGAATGAAAAACGGGTTTGATCTTGGATACATGGAAGGCGGGGTGAACTCTCCTGTACGCTGGAGGGAGTTTGAGGCGGACTGCCACCGGACTAATGATCTTGGTGACAGTAAACGGACCAATAAATTTGGGAGCAAGCTTATTAGAGACGGATCGGAGAGGAATGTTCTTAGTTGAAAGCCACACTTTTTGACCAACGACGTATACGGGAGGCCTTGACCGGTGGCGATCGGCCTTGGCCTTGGTGCGCTCCCTCACCTGGAGAAGAGTCTCTCAGGCTCTCGTCCAAGTGCGGTGGCACCTCTGGACAAAGGCGTGAGCAGAGGGGACCGCGACTTCGGATTCCAGACTAGGAAAAATAGGTGGCTGGTAACCTACGCTACACTCAAACGGAGATAGGCCCGTGGACGACACTGGTAAAGTATTGTGTGCGTACTCCACCATCGAAAGTTGCTGACTCCAGGAGGAAGGATTCTTAGAGACCAGACATCGCAACGTTCGCTCCAAATCTTGATTGGCTCTCTCAGTCTGGCCATTGCTCTGGGGGTGAAACCCTGAGGACAAACTAACCGTCGCCCCCAGCAACCTACAAAACTCCTGCCAAAATCTGGACACAAACTGGGGACCTCTGTCAGAAACCACGTCTATCGGGAGGCCATGAAGCCGAAAGACGTGGTCAATGACTGTAACCGCTGTCTCCTTGGCTGATGGTAATTTGGGCAAGGGTATGAAATGAGCCGCCTTCGAGAATCGGTCCACTACGGTCAAAACAACCGTGTACCCTTGGGAGGGCGGGAGGGCGGTGATAAAATCTAGCGAAATATGTGACCAGGGTCTCGAAGGGACTGACAGCGGTTGAAGCAACCCATCCGGGGAACGATTGGAAGTCTTGCCAACGGCACAGGCTGAGCAAGCCAATACAAAATCGCGGACGTCCCGAGCCATGAGAGGCCACCAGAATCGTTGCTTGACTAAAAACTTAGTTCGACTGACTCCTGGATGACACGCTACGTTGGAGCAATGACCCCATTGAATGACCACGGACCGTAGTTGCTCCGGCACGAATAAGCGGTTCGGTGGACACTCGGGCGGAGGCGTTACCCCTTCTAGAGCCGACTTGACTCTCGATTCGATCTCCCATGTGAGAGTGGAGACCACTAACGTCTCAGGTAAAATACACTCGGGAGTAGACGGGTGTTCGGAACGATCAAAAATACGAGACAAAGAGTCGGGTTTGATGTTCTTAGAACCCGGGCGGTACGAGAGAGTAAAATCAAAACGTCCGAAAAAAAGTGCCCACCGAGCCTGCCTAGAGTTCAACCTTTTGGCAGTTCTGATATATTCTAAATTCTTGTGGTCGGTCCATACAATGAAAGGCACCCCAGAACCCTCCAACCAATGGCGCCATTCCTCCAAAGCCAACTTGACTGCCAGCAACTCCCTATTACCAATGTCGTAGTTGCGTTCGGCGGGAGACAATCGATGAGAAAGAAACGCGCACGGATGCATCTTATCATCTGAGGAAGAACGCTGGGATAACACTGCACCTACCCCCACCTCTGATGCGTCGACCTCTACCACAAACTGCCGTGATGGATCAGGGGCAACAAGAATGGGGGCTGAAACGAAGCAGGCCTTCAGTTTGGCAAACGCAGCCTTGGCTGCGTCTGATTGACTTGACCTCTCCCAAAACTACGTTCAGGTGGTCAGAGGCGAGGCTAGTTGGCTGAAGTTGCGAATGAACCGCCGGTAAAAATTGGTGAACCCCAGAAACCTCTGTAGGGCCTTACGGGAATCTGGACTTGGCCAATCCACCACAGCCTTAACCTTCTCAGGATCCATGCGTACTCCCTCAGTCGACACGATGTACCCTAGGAAAGGAACATACTGTGCATGAAAAACGCATTTCTCCGCCTTGACAAAAAGCCCATTCACTAGCAACCTCTGAAGCACTCGTCGGACGTGCTGAACATGCTCCTGGAGAGAAGAGGAAAAAATCAATATGTCGTCCAGGTAGACATATATGAACTGATCAACCATATCTCTCAGCACGTCATTAACGAGTGCCTGGAAGACCGCTGGGGAGTTGGAAAGCCCAAACGGCATAACCAAGTATTCAAAGTGCCCCCTAGGGGTGTTAAAAGCGGTCTTCTATTCATCCCCCTTCCTGATGCGAACCAAATGATAAGCATTTCTTAAATCCAATTTTTTGAAAATGGACGCTCCCTGCAACCTCTCGAAAGCTGAATACATTAACGGCAAAGGATAGGTATTCTTTACCGTAATGTTGTTCAACCCCCTGTAGTCAATACAAGGTCGCAGGGACCCGTCCTTCTTCCCCACAAAAAAGAACCCCGCCCCCGCTGGAGAAGAGGAAGAGCGGATGAACCCAGCTGCCAGTGAATCAGAAATATATTTCTCCATAGCCTCCCTTTCAGGAACCGAAAGTGAATATAACTTGCCTTTAGGCGGAGACTTTCCTGGCAATAAGTCTATAGCACAGTCGTAGGGACGGTGCGGAGGAAGAGAAGCAGCCCTAGACTTACTGAACACCTCCTTCAGGTCAAGGTACTCAACGGGCACGTTAGACAGATCCACTGCTTCCTCCTGTAAAACAGAAACAGAAACGGACGGACAGGCAGAGACAAGACAAGACTTATGACACTGCTCGCTCCAGGCCACGATGGTGTTCTGGATCCAGTCTACCCGGGGGTTGTGTCTGGTGAGCCATGGGTGGCCAAGGACAACGGGGGTCTGAGGGGAATCAAAAATGAAAAAAAGAAGTCTGTTCTGTGTGATTTCCGGCGGTGATCAGGGTGACGTTCTCGGTGCTGTAAAAAATAGTGGGGAGAGTCTGTCCATTGAGTGCATGCACGGCGATACTGTTGGTGAGAGGTTTGAAAGGAATGTGAAGTCTTATGGCGAGAGATTTATCCAAAAAGTTACCTTCAGCACCGGAATCCAGGAGTGCACTGCAGTCGTGAAGATGATTGGACCATCCCAGTCTCACCGGGAGGAGGGTGGATGTGGTTGAGGGCTTTCCGGCGGAGATCCCACCCGACAGTAGCCTCAAACTTACTGCCGGGCTTGCCCTTTTAACGGGCAGTTGTAGGCGAAATGACCGGCTCCACCACAGTACAAACACAGTCCTTGGGACCTCCGCCTCTCCCGCTCCTCCCGGGAAAGCCGAGCTCGACCCACCTGCATGGGCTCATGATCTTGAATGGGGCTGACCGTGTCCGCGCTGCTGGAGCGAATTCCCTCCGCGCTCCTCTGGGCTGGAATCCTTCGCTCGACCCTGGTCAGCCGAGCGTCCACCCTGAGCGCCAGGTCAATGAGTTCATTAAACGTAGCCGGAAGGTCCAGTGTGTAGATCTCCCGCTGAACACGGTCAGCCAGCCCATGCAGGAACATGTCCCACTGCGCCTCCTCGTTCCAGTGGCACTCAGCCGCTAGTGTACGAAATTCGATGGAATAGTCAGACACCGACTTCCCTCCTTGACGAAGTTCCGCCAACTGCCTGGCGGCTTCTCTCCCAGCGACCGACCGGTCGAACACCCTCTTCATTTCCGCGGCGAGTGACTGGAACGAGGCGCAGCATGGGTCTTGATTCTCCCACACCGCCGTCCCCCAAAGAGAAGCCTTCCCCGTAAGGAGAGTGAGCACAAACGCCACCTTACTCTGTTCCGTATTAAATGTGCGGGGCTGTAGAGCGAAATGCATAGAACAACGTGTCAGAAATGCTCTACAGAAATTAGGTTCACCTGAGTAGGCCTCTGGCACTGGAAGACGAGGTTCGGGGCTGGCGGCGTTCTCTGGTGTAGGTGGGAGGACGGCCGGTGTGGGCGGCGCAGCGGGACCACGGAGAAGCTGGAGCTGTTGGGTGAGCTCGGACACCTGCGTCACTAAAGCCTGCACAGCTCGCCCGGTTTCATTCAGATTTCTCTCCTGGGAATCCATACGACGCATGTTGCTGTTGATAAACTCCTCTAGGGTAGTTTGCTGGGCGCTTGCTGCTTCCATAGCGTGGTCAGATCGTTCTGTCATGATGAATCACAGGAAGCAATTGCAAGTTATGAAGATTTATTCCAAGAGAAACAGAGAGAAACAGACAGTCAATAAATGGTGCAGGCTTCCAGTGACGCAGGGACTGAGATGATCCGTTGAAGGTGAATGATAGTGACGAGAAGTGACGTGAAGATTAAATCCAAGGTCCAGACATAGAACGAACAACGTAGACAATCAACTGGAACTGAAGACGAGATGAACAGGAACTCCGGTCAGGAACAGACGAAAACACTCATGACACAGGACACCAAACAACGATCTGACAATGGAGATGAGAATGAGATGAGTATATATAGGGTGAGAGAATGAGTAGCAGGTGATGAGATGATGAGCGGCAGCTGGATCCGCTGATGAGCCGCATGGTCTGGACACGCCCACAAACACACTCACACACACAAGCACAAACACACCCACAGCTGTCACAACACAGAGCACGCGACAAGAAGGAAACAATGTATCTGTGAACCGTGACAACACGATTATGATGCCAGCGCATATCGCATTTAATTTACCCTACCACAAACAATTATATGATATATTAATTATTTTTTTAAAAATTTAAAACACACATATATACATATAGAATTCTGTATTAAACAAATTTGTAAGGGATAAAAATAAATAACAAATCAGCTCCATTGCGGATTCCAAGTGATCAAGGGCTTAGGACGTTCCAGTTCAGCCCATTGCAAAGGTTCCGCCAGAAGTGGGCACTCGTGCAATGTAAGCAATGATGTACATCCGAATCAATGAGACCGAGGGAAGTTAGCGAGGGAAGGGCTTTTAAAAACTGAACTGGAAGGCAGCCCCAGTGTGCACGGATCCACATTTCGAAAATCTACCGAAATAGTAGACCATCCGGGGACTTTTGGCATACTCTTTTCAACATACTATGCTTTGGGACACGCTTATTTTAATCTGGCATACTATTTAGGATGGATAGTATGGACATTGGGATGCAGGGACAATTTGGGTATCTTACATATTCCGAATGTTTTCGGCAGAATTCAAATGAGCCATTTTAATCTAGATTAATCTAGATTTTTTTAAAAATTAATCTATGCCCACCACTAGTTTATTTCCTGTTTTATAATGGCTGTTGTTGTTTATTTAAATATTGTTGTTCAATAAATATTATTTTTTATATATAATATGCCGTATTTGGTATTGAGAAAGGGTCCATTAGTGATCATGATATGGACTTCAGTGAAAGTTACATTATTAAGCCATTAAATGGCAGCAAAGTCTGTTTTTATGAGTCAATCAGTAGCAAATTGAAAGTAACTGGTTGTAAACAAGAAAGTTGTTTTAGCACTGCCTTGGGAAATCTTTTAAAAGGACAAAGACAAAGATATCACTTTCCTCAGTGGACTTTCAGTTTTTTTTTATGATGGATATAATATTCTGGACATTGACCTGAAGAATGAATGCTATATCAGATGCAGGTACACCCATTTAGTCGATCTCTCTCTCTCTCTCATAATATCATAATACTCTGCATAATACAATAAGCTTCAATGAAGCGACTCAATGTTCTTTCGTTTCTACTTCTGAAGTGACGTTTTAGAATTCGTTACGGATCTTGGGCACAACTGTTAAACTAAAGGTGATTTTAGCGGTAAAATATTGTAAAAACGCTAAATACTGTAAATAGGTTAACAGTAAGTTCCCGTACTATATACAGGGAAAAACTGTAAAAGCTCTTAACATACTTTTTATGTAATTTTCACAGTAAAATGCTGTAAATGTTACTATTTTTACATGCAAAAAAGAACAAATCAATGTATAATTTACAGTCAAAAACGGTAAACTGATATTCCCTCAATTCCCGGTGTGACACTCCACATTTGAAAGTATTTTGTTTAAAAAATCATGTTTCTTTTGTTATCAGTTATGTGCATTAAGGTTTTATGTTACATCTTCTGTTGTTTAATGAATGTTTATTGCATTATATAAGTGTTGTGGGTTACCATGATGGTGTTTTGCGTTTGTGTGAATGACTCTGTGAACCTTCTTTGTATTTGTATATACTTCAGCTCCTGGAAAAGATACTTGTGATGAACTCTGATTCTTCAAGTGGCTTTCTTTTACCACATATACTGCCAGTTGTCAGTATATGTTAAAGGTACAAAACAGATTTTAGTAGTAGTGTGCATTGCTGAATTTACTGGTTTACATTCCAATTTTTCTTGTTTGTAAATGACAGTTTTATACAGTCAAATTTACAGTTTGTTCTGTAAATGTGTTTACAGTTTTTCTGTATTTTTTACAAAATTATTCTGGCAACCACAGCTGCCAAAATTATTTTGTAAAAACTACAGAATATTTTTTTTACAGTGTGTCAACTTGAGATTTAAATCAGTGGTGGAAGGAAGTAGATCCTCACAAAAGAAGGTTTTAAAGTCACTCCGTTGTTGTTTCTTATTTATTTACACACTCATGCTGTCGAACTGTTGTATAAATGCAATATCACACTCGTAGCCGTGCGGTATGGCTGTGATTACTTATGGCCAAATCACAGCCGTGCTGATATACAGACATATCGCTCTGCTACTCGTGTGATATTGCTCATAAGCATCAAATCTGTCCTTGAAATCTGCATCATTGTTTATGAATAAACAAAATTCTAGTTCCATCAATCGTTATTTCAAATGACCTTTGTTCACTAGTTTGTTCAATGATCAACTCTATAAACTTTTACCCAAAAATATTATTTTGATCCTTGGTCCACAGGTGTCATTACTCTTTCTGTCTTTCTTTTATTGTGGTTCTTGATTTATGTGTCTTCTACCATCATTATGTTGGTAGCAGGAAGTGTTAGGAAGTTAAGACTGCATGCTAAAGTAAAGGATGCACACAGGAGAAACAGGGTAATTATTTCTAAATCAAAAATCAGCAGTGCTGTTACAAAGATGCTAACAACGGGAAACCGGCATTTCACTATCGACAGCCTCCAGCCAATGGACGCTGCGCTCAAACATGATATTTCTGACAGCTCCACAGGTAAACTCTCGTTTCCATGAGAACAGTCCTGTGATTTCAGACGGGCAGCAGCGGTGCGTCGGCTTTCCTTTTTTCTTTGTTTCTCCTTTCTAGCACTTTTACCCCCCTCGCTTCAACGACCTGCTTAGTTCGAGACGGAGAAAGGCCAGTCTCATTTGTAGTTAGTCTCGGCTCCCTGTCTCTCAGCCCGGAGTTGATGGAGTGATTCTTACCTGCGATGCGCTTGAGAAAGCTATTGTGCGCTGCTGATGGATGGAGTTTGGAGGTGCGGTGGGGTCTGGCCACTTGGAGAGCTTAAATCAATCTGTTCGTTTGTGTCTCTGTTGGGCTGATCATTGGAAAGTGCAAACGGTTGAGCGCCGGCAGTATGAACTGCCCTCATGCTGAACAGTACGTTTTCATTAAAGTCCACTCCAGCAATCTGAATGTGGACTCTACTTTCAGTGGCCAAACTACAGCTCTGTGTGTTTGTAAGAGGCTGTAAGTCCGACAAGACTGCAGACACGTTATGTACATCGATCAATAATTCAAAAACACAGCCCAGAAAAACATTAGAATAACTCACAGGACATTTTCAAACCAGTCAAACATCATTATATTGCTGTAACATACCGTTAATATAAGTCGATAAATATAAAGTTAAAAAAAAAAAAAAAAACAGCATTTACTTGAAATAGAAATCTTTTGCAGTCTTTACTGTCACTTTTGATTAATTTAATGCATCCTTAAGTGTTAATTTCAGCTTTGCATCACAGGAATAAATTCAATTTTACAGTAGATTCCACTAAAAAACATTTTAAATTGTAATCATATTTCATAATAGTATTTTTCTTCTTAAAAACATTAAAAAAATGTAATTATTCTAAACTTTTGAAATGTTGCATATTTATTGCAAAATGTTCAATAAACCAAGAATGTAGTAACTGAAACCGTGTTTAATATTACAAAAATGAATTGCACTAATTGTTCAGCTTTAAATACAGTGCATTTCATATAGACTATATGACTATATAATTATTACACAATAATTATATAAATAAATACAATTATTACTGATATAACCATTAATAATTAGAAATAATAACCATTTATAAATTATTTATTATTCACTCAAATGTGTTAATTTTCAACAATTATTTGTCATTTGTCTCCAGGTATCAGTTAGATTAGTTACTTAAGCTTTGTATTTCTTAACTTAACAAATTTGAGGCAACTGATTGCAATACATTTCTTTTAGTTGTGTCAACTTATTTGGGTTTACAGGGTATGAATCTATTTCAATACCTATAAACCAGTTAGACTTCGAACAACACAGATAGTACAGCAATAAAACAGACACACGGACACACACACAAACACACACACACAAACACACACACACACACACACACACACACACACAAACACAAACACAAACACACACACACACACACAAACACACACACACACAAACACACACACACACAAACACACACACACACAAACACACGCAAACACACACACGCAAACACACAAACACACACACACACACACGCACACACACACAGCTCTTGTCAGAGGCCTGAGCAGATTGGAGTCTGGATTGGAGGTTGAGTTATTAAGATGTATCCGGTGGATGCTGCTCCACAGGATAAGACCTTCACTGCTGAGTGCTCTTCACTTTGTGAATAATTAGGATGGGTATCCACGTCCGAGAGAGACGCCAGCATGAGGCATTCTTGAAGTGCATTAGTGAAGTGTTCAGCACCATTCAGACGTAAACAAATGAGTCCATTCACTGCAGCAGATAGCCATAGTCCTCCTGTATTATTGATATTATGATTATTGTGGCTGGGGGAAGGACTAGTTTTGATGTCAAGCTGCACTTGCCAGAGGGAGGATAAAATGTATGCTCTGCATAACAATACACGGATATTTGTTACAGGTGCATAACATTTTTTAAAATCAAGGTTTAGGTTGAAGTATATATGAAAGTAGGCCTACAGTAGTGGCCAAACGTGATGTCCTACCTAGGAAAACTGACATCTATGGTGGGAAAAAAATATGAGATGGGAGGAAAAATAATTCCCCTGCATTCCCCTGAGAAACTTAATTAAAAAAGTGTTAAAGATTGTTTCATTGTTCAGTTGTGCTTTGAGTCGGTCATTTTATTTGTGATAACGCTGAGGAACACCAGTAATTAGATTTGGTCAAATTGTTGGCCCCACAATTTTTAATTGTCTAACACTGCTTGTCAATGTCAAAACGATCGAGATGGCCAATCAAATCAAAGGAGGCGGGGCTTAATGTTCACAGAAGACAGCTGTTTTACGATAGAAATGTTCAGCGACCGACAGTGATGCTAACTACTCAACTCTTTTTACTGTTTTGAATTGAACATATGCTATTATTTATACATGATTCATATCATTTATAATTGAATGTGAAGAGACAGAAATGTTTCACATTTTTTAACTATTAGACATATGAATGAGTAAATGTATTTATATTTTTAAATTAAATATAATTTCCAAATAGTTTAAATTGATTAATTAATACGTTCTTATTTCTTGTTCTTTATTCCCTTATGTAGGGAAAATAAAAAAAAAAATCACGTTTTTCTTGATTACTACTTTTTTTGCCTTCACTGGATCACTTTACCCAGCCTTGTGACACATTAATTTTACAAACATTCATAACAATGTTTATAAAGTACATGTAATCTCTCAATTAATTAAAGCTGCATGCATGGTAGCTATGAAATAATCAGCTAAATGATGTTTGAAGTAGTTTTAGATGGATTACAGCATGTCGCACCACAAACATCAAGTCTTTCATGTCAACTACCCACATGCACAAATGGTGAACACTTTATTCCCACAAAATCTGTAATTGAATTACAGTTTTTTCCAATTGCTAACACACTAAAATGACATGCACAGCACAATTATTTAAACTGACACACAGAGAGCAAAACTTCTTCTCAAGTCTCCAAAAGTCTAAACACCTTTTCTGTTTTACACACATTTTGCATTTCAAAATAGCACTTTTTAAATTCACTAAATACAGTTCTCTGCATAAGACACAACAATCTGACATAAAGTCACATGTTTGCCATTTCAAAACACTGCCATTCAAAATGACACTACATGAGCTAATTGGCCAATTACATGTGCCACCTGGCCAAACACCTCAGTGGTTAATTGTTAACACTTCAATCAGGATGTAAGCACTATGGAAAGACCACAGGTGAGAACCTTTTTTTTTTTACAACAACAATGGAAGACATTGCAGAGAGAGGAAGAGGAAGAGGAAGAGGAAGAGGGAGGTTGAGAATAAGAGGGGGAGGAAGAGTGAGAGGTAGGGGTAGAGCAGGTAGAGGAGTTCATGGCCAAAGAAGACAAACACTTTCAAATGAAATCAGAGCAACCTTAGTAGATCATGTCATCAACCATGGGTTGACAATGCGTGAGGCTGGACAGAGAGTGCAGCCAAACTTGAGCCGTTTTACTGTCGCCTCTGTCATCCGGACCTTTAGACTGGAGAACAGGTATGTAACCAAAATTTCATGTAGTACACATGTAGTATACCCCATGTCATAGTGTATCAGTTGGGTGACACCTGTTTACTTAGTGTATGACATCAGCCATTCATGAACTGTACAAGTTTCTGTACAATGTACTCTACTGTGGGGGAAAATATTTAGGCTGCATTGTCCAAGCCCTATATATATTTTTATTTTATTTTTTCTAAAGGACTGAGAGACGACACCATGGTGGAGGAAGGGGCCAAATGTTCACCGGGGTACAGGAAGCTGCCATTGTAAACTTGGTTTTGGAAAATAATGAAATCAGATTACGAGAAATTCAAAGCCACATCATCCAAGACAACACCTTATTCAACAACATTCAACGAGTTAGTCTGTCCACATTGGCTCGCATTCTCAAGCGAAACCAAATCAGAATGAAACAACTTCATAAGGTGCCGTTTGAGAGAAACTCTCAAAGAAACAAAGAGTTCAGACGAGCATATGTGGATGTAAGTACTATATTGACTGCAGTACACTACACACAACATTGTTTCCCAGTGTACTGGATAACACCATATTGAGTGATTTTTGTTCTTTGTTTTCAGGGAGTACTGGAAATGGATGCTCATGCAATCCCACATGAGTTCATCTTTATAGATGAGGCTGGGTTCAACCTAGCAAAGACCAGAAGAGGGAGAAACCTCATTGGCCACAGAGCCATTATAGATGTTCCTGGCCAACGTGGTGGGAACATCACAATGTGCGCTGCCATCTCCAATATGCATGGTGTCCTCCACCGTCATGCCAAACTTGGACCATACAACACAGCCCATATTCTCACATTTCTGGACAGACTTCACAACATTCTCATACCACCAGAGCGTATGAATGATGCAGACCATCAAAGAAACCGGTACGTTGTAGTATGGGACAACGTGAGCTTTCATCGTGCAGCCCCAGTCCAAAACTGGTTTGCTGACCACCCAACATTTCTCGTGCAATACCTCCCACCATACTCACCATTTCTGAACCTCATAGAAGAATTCTTTTCGGCATGGCGGTGGAAGGTATATGACCGGCAGCCCTTTGTGCGCATGCCTCTTGTGCAGGCCATGGAAGAGGCATGTGATGAGATTGATGTGGGTGCAATTCAGGGATGGATAAGGCACTCAAGGCGCTTCTTCCCTCGATGTCTGGCAAGGGAAGATATTGCCTGTGTTGTTGTCGATGCGTTGTGGCCACACCCGGCTGTGCGGCAAGATGCTGCCTAATTATTTTTCTTGCCTTTTTTTTTTTTTTTTTTTTTTTACTGTAATATTTTTTTTTTTCAGAAATTCTTTTTTTGTAAGAATATTTTTGTTCAGTCCCATGTAAATATATCTGCTGTGCTTATGTTGTACTGACTTGTTTACTGTAGTGAAGGAAAAAAAATAAAAATGTTGCAACAGCATGTGTGTGTATCTGCAAATATTTCTGTGCATGTGAACAATCTGATACATATTTTAGTATTATGGCAAAGCATACTAAAGATGGGGGTGCTTTTCATTATGCCCAACAGTGTGTAGGTGGTTAGGCAAAACTCTGGTAATATGAATGAAGTGTGTGCCATTTCATGCAAAAGTTTGATTTTGATAATGCTCTGTGTAGTTTCGGTTGCAGTGCTTCATTTTGCAGGATATATGAGGTATTTTGCAGTTTGGGTGTGTGGTTTTGTGAATTGTGTTAAGTGTTTTGATAAAACCAGACTAGTTTGAAAAATTGTGTGTTAGCAATTGGAAAAAACTGTAATTTTTATTTACAGTTTTTTTACAGACACTAGGACACATTTCTCAATACTTAGGTCACTTTTGCAAAACTCTTCACACAGTTCTCCTAACCAACTTTCATCTTGGCAAAGCAGTTCATTTCACATTCAAAATGCACTAAATCTACCAAAACACTTCATTCAGATCTCAAATCAACTCATTCTTCCAAAACACTAGCAAACGTTGACAGCCGACAAACACACTTTGTCACCCACAAAACAATGACCTGAAAAACACTAACAACATGTAGCATTATACAATGTTTTCTTGTGTAAAACAAGGACACATCTCTGTTTATAATTCACTGCAATATATGTTACTGGAATGAATCAGACATGATGCAGAATTTGTCAATAATTTATGTCGTTTATTTATTTTTATATTTTTTTTATAATTCCAAAATACAAGAATTTGTATACACACCATCCACTGATACAGATACAATTCAATTGTTTTTATAGCATTTTATTTTAAGATTTAAAATATATTTCATTACAATATTACTGTAGGAATGTAGCAAATTGCTCTTATTCAGTTTTGCATTATGTTATTGTTTGAACACAAGTTTAACAGTTTTGAAAACAGTATGTAAGCGTGTGCAGATTGGCCTGTACGTACACAGAGTTTTGGCAGTTGTTGTGTCTGAGTGAGAAAAGAATTCATGAAATTTGAGAGATGTAGTCATTGAATGCATTTTGTGCCAAAGCAATGATAATTGATCCTCAGTTTAGCACACATAGACTTCTGTTGTGCTCACTGTGTGAAGAGTTTTGCAAAAGTGACCTAAATATTGAGAAATGTGTCCTAGCGTCTGTAAAAAACTGTAATTTGCAATGCACGAGAAAATGAAAAACTCGCACGTGATAGTTGTTTTATTAATTAAACAATAACTATGCTGGAATCTGAACAATACCTGCACTGTTTCTGTAATACAAATGCAGTTACGTTTCATTGGACACTTTCAATGAACCATGCTCATCTCCATCAGTATAATGAAGCAATTGTTACAGATATTGATCAGCGTGCAGCATTTCCTAAATGAAATAACATCAGGTCTGAATGAATTGGAAGAGGAGGAGCAGGACATAATTTAGAGCTGAAATGATGGAAACAAAGTCAGCAGATCTCAGCTGGCTGGACAGATACGTGTATTGTCTGCTGAGCCGCTAATGGCAACACAATGCTGCTGGAACAGACCAGCACAGGTGCCATAATCATCCCGATCAGAGAACGCTGCCGCAGAACTCTCCCACTGATTTACATTCAGACGGCCTTTGGCACAAGCGGTCACGCTTATACAGACACAAGGTCACTGCGGGGAGAACCAACGGTTACGGCAGTGCTTCTAACTTACACAGAAAGATTAGAGCAGTTCGCAAGTATTTGATGAATAATCAGATTCAGTGTCATCATTACTGACCACCCTGCTGATCAACACAGAATAAACCAGCATTAATTCGGTCCAGGCTGGTTTATGCTGGTTAGAGCTGTTTTTTGTTTGTTTGTTTGTTTGTTTGGTTGGTTTTTTTCAGCAGGGCACTTGGATACTGCGTTTTTATCAGTAACTAAAACTATTTTTTTTTTGTTTATTTTATTGTTTGTTTATTTGGATCGCTATGCCCAAGAGCACCATTAGTCTTCCTGGGGTCCACACAACACTTAAAAACATGCATTATTTATAACAAAAAAAATAAATAAAAAATACACAAAACATTAAAAATACTCTCAATAATGAATCAGAGTCCAGAAACAACACAGCATGTATTCAACCGTCTGTGAAATGTACAAAACAAACTAACAAACAAACAAATGTCTAACCAACACCAGGTCTAACACTTATAATGCATCCAACTTCTGCATAACCTCCTATAATTATGCACTGTAAAACCCGATAAGTTATGTTAACCCAAACCATTTGAGAAAACTGATTACCTTAAACCATTCAAAGTTTTAAAACCAATAAGTACTGTAAACTCATATACACACTTATATTTTAGTGTTGATTTAATCAATCATTAGAGTAAACTCAACTTAAAGATTTTAAGTTTATTCACTCATTCAGTTTAAATTCAGGTAACAAATCTAACTAAGTCTTAACAACTGGTTTGAGGAAACCAATTGAAGCTCTTCAAACTCAAAGTAATAAAGTTACAATATACTAAGCAAAAACTAACATTGGTACAAAGCAATGATGACAGAACAGGAGCACTGTAAAACTCAATAAGCTCAGGATACCTAAAACATGTAAGTAAACTAACTCATTTTATTAATTTAGTAGAACGTACAATTTTTGTGACAAGTGGAGCGGGGCCAGTGTTGTGCATAGGTGTCTCTCATTAAAGGGTTAGTTCACCCAAAAATGTATTTCTGTCATTAATTACTCCCCCTCATGTCGTTCCAAACCCTTAAGACCTTCATTCATCTTCAGAACACAATTTAAGATATTTTTGATGAAATCCAAGAGGTATATGACTCGTCCATAGACAGCAATATGATCAACACTTTCAAGGTCCAGAGAGGAACTAAACACATATTTAAAACAGTCATGTGATTGCAGTGGATCAACCTTAAATGTTATGAAGAGACGAGAATACTTTCTGTGCACAAAACAAAAATAACGACTTTATTCAACAATCTCTTCTCTTCTCTGTCATAATCTTATGCAGGTGACACAGTAAGCACAGTGAAGGCTTCAGTGTTTACGTCAGAATGTCGGCCCAGTATTGGCCGAAGCTGATCATGTGATCAGCACGACGTATGCATATGATGCTGACGCAGGAGCCGGCCAATAATGAGTCGGCGTTCTGATGTAGAACCTGGAAGCGCTGGACATAAACAACGTTGAATAAAGTTGAATAAAGTTTTAACGATGTCTTTAGTACCTTTCTGGACCTTGACAGTGTTGATTATATTGCTGTCTATGGACGAGTCTTATACCTTTCGGATTTCATCAAAAATATCTTAATTTGTGTTCTGAAGATGAACAAAGGTCTTACGGGTGTGGAACGACATGAGGGGGAGTAATTAATGACATAATTTTAATTTTTGGGTGAACTAACCCTTTAACAATCACATCACCGGCATCCCTTCACTCCCGCAGTTCTCAGCCTCACCCCACTCAACATAATGTTAATTACATACACTTCATTTACATAAACATCACATTCAGATCTTGGTTAATGTTAGATAGCAAATAACACATAACTACCAAAGAGACTGTCATTATATACTTGCATGTATATTATCAAACAAGAAGTATATGTGGTCTTAAAAGTTCATCCTCAACCTAACCACAGGCTCCACTCTTCACCACAATGGTAACCTACAAAACTAACATAACATAATAGAAATCCCAACATAACACAACATTAAACACTAACTTATGTCTCCCTATGTTAATCTTGTGCAAAAACACACAAAATAACACATGCATGCTGGGAATTAGAAATCTGTTGTAACTCAATCATATTAAGTTCAGCTTAATACAATTTTGAGTTCACACAACTTTTTCTATTAAGTACTATGAACCTTCATTATTATTTGAGTGAAACAACCTCATTTAATTTATTTTATTTCACTGTTCAGTTTTACAGTGTGATAATCCAAGGTGTGCCTTTACCTGCCTTTTAAAGTTTAATTTCTGTGTTATTTTAATGAACGACAATGGCAGATAATTCCATGTTTTCATTGCCCTATGTACTACTTGCTTTGGGAAGTGAAAATCGGCCTTCTGTTGCCTGTGTAGTGGCTTATATATGACTCTAAATTGCATTTTAATTGATTGTACCGATCCAATGGAATTTTAAACTGTAAAACCTTCCATGTTGCTTATAAAATTGCCTCAATCATCCGGTCTTCCACTCTCAACCAATTAAGATGGAGATGCATGTTGTTAATATTTGTGCCATACGGACACTAGAGAGCAAGTCATGCCATCTTGTTCTATACTGGAGTTTACTTAAATATTTTTTGGTAACATTAGCCCAAATTATCTGGCAATAGTCTAACTGTGAAAAGAAAAGAGTACCTAAGGTGGTTTTCATTTTATCAGATGCAAAATATCTTCTGCATTGCCTTACTACTGCTAACGCATTACCCATTTTATTAACCGTATTGTCAATGTGTTTTGACCAAAACACATCATGATCAAGGGTGATACCCAATAACTTACTTTCCTTAACTTGCTGAATAAGTGTTTTATTTAAGCTCTGCTTCAAACCAAGATGATTTGAACCAAATTCTATATTATGCGTTTTAGATTTATTAAGTATTAGTTTGTTTTCTAATAACTCCCCTTTCAAATGGTAGTCAGTTCAGCAGATGTTGGTACAGATGCAAATACTGTAATATCATCTTACTACATTGTTAATTATAGCACTTTTTAGAATGTGAGGTAAATCTTTTGTAAAAATGGAAGACATGAGTGGTCCTAGACAGCTCCCTTGAGGAACTCCACATTACACTGACATTCTGTCTGAAATCTTCCATTAAAAAACACTCTCTGCGATCTGTTTACCAAATAACTTTCCATCCAAACAACTGCTGAAAGTCTAAATCTAGAACAGCTTTTCCAGAAGAGCAATGGAATAAGGTGGCCTGGTCTGATGAATCACGTTTTCTTTTACATCACGTGGATGGTCGGGTGTGTGTGCATCACTTACCTGGGGAACACATGGCACCAGGATGCACTATGGGAAGAAGGCGAGCCGGCGGAGGCAGTGTGATGCTTTGGGCAATGTTCTGCTGGGAAACCTTGGGTCCTGCCATCATTGTGAATGTTACTTTGACATGTACCACCTACCTAAGCATTGTTGCAGACCATGTTCACCCTTTCATGGAAACAGTATTCCCTGGTGGCTGTGGCTCTTTCAGCAGGATAATGCTCCTGACACAAAGCAAAAATGGTTCAGGAATGGTTTGAGGAGCACAACAGAGTCCATGCCTCGATGGGTCAGGGCTGTTTTGGTAGCAAAAGGGATATATCTATATATATATATATATATATATATATATATATATATATATATATATATATATATATATATATATATATATATATAATCAAAGTAAAGTAACACTGTCTGGTTGTTGTTCTGTTGCAGGACAGCAGATGTGATTTAATGCAGGGCACGTGGGAGAGATACATTTACTGCTATTAAACTATGTAAATATTGATTTATATTATTGGAAATAATGGCATTGGCAGTGGCGTTGGATGATAACATGCTTTAAATCACCAGTAAGCTCTGTTATTTGCGACTGGCACTAAATTTGCTCAGGTTTGAGTGACACAATGTAATTTACCCCACGGGACCTATTCAGTCATGAACCGAATATAACAGACTAGTAGGTAAAATCACATCCCTGATGAAAATATCCAGCACTGCTGGTCATCAGCATAAGGTATGTTTTGCATGCGGGTTCATGGGATGAAGTGCACCTTTTGCTTGAGAAACGCATGACTGATCCACTCGCTAAACCAGCATAAACCGGCCTGGACCGACATGGAATTCATGCTGGTTTATCCAGGATTTTTCAACAGGGATTTTATTTAAGAATAAGTACTATTCAAACATGCATTTCACCAGATTCAGTGCGTCTTGAATTTGTATTTTTTGTTGGATCTGCATAAATATTTATATACCATGGTATTTACATTCAAGGAATACATTTACATATTCAAGGAATTTCCATCATGCTTTGCTGCTCCTCTGTTGTACCTGTGTAAGATCTGCAGCACATTATTTACACCCAGTTTTTAAACAGATCTCTGAAATATGTGAATGTGATCTGTCAATCGTGGCAGTCTGTGGTCAAATATAATGATTGTTAAACTGACCGAATTGAATTCCTACATAGCTGTGCTTGTTCATGCCTCCTGTACTCAAGTTCACATCATACAGAAACAAGAAGCCAAAGCAATGAACAATAAGAGGGATAAACTGTCATCAATTGAGCTGCCAGTTGTGGGTGGCTGATCATCTACACAAATAGTTCTCTTGTGGATAACCTTTGACTATACCGTCGCTTTCTCTGAGTGCTAAATAACTGCTGGGTTGTGTTACTACAGGTCTGGATGGGATTTATTTAACACTACACTAAATGACTTTGCCCATGGTTAAGTCAGGGTGCAGCCTCTCTGCTGTTTAAATCAGGTTAGTGTTACGCACTGCTGTATCCACAATGACACCATTCAGAGAGGGTCTTCTGAGATATGAACCTCTTTCAACAGCCTTGCCTTGGGCATTTCAGCACCGCATTCATGGAAAATATGGAGCACAGTTTTGTGAAAATATAACAGACATTGCTTTTGACAGCCCTTTAGACATCACGTATTACTAAAGTCCCATCAGGAGGTTGTACTGAGTCCACAGCCAGTGTTTAATGACTATTTATCAACCCAGTCTATTTGATTTAAGCCTTCAGTATGTGTCCCTTTGCCCTGAAAACCCGGTTTGGAGCGCCAAAGTCATGTGATTTCAGCAGTTTGGTGGTTTGACATGTGATCCGAATTTTGATTCGACACAAAAGATTCATAACGCTCCGAATCTTCCTGAAGCAGTGTTTTGAAATTGGCCTTCACTAAATAAGTTGTTGACGCACCAAAAATATTCTCGTGGCTTTATAATATTAATATTGAACCACGGTACTCACATGAACTGATTTAAATATGTTTTTAGTACATTAATGGATCTTGAGAGAGGAAATGTCATTGCTCCCTATGCAGGCCTCACTGAGCCATCGGATTTCATCAAAAATATCTTAATTTGTGTTCTGAAGATTAACAAAGGTCTTGCGGGTGTGGAACGGCATGAGGGTGAGTAATTAATGACATTATTTACATTTTTGGGTGAACTAACCCTTTAAACAGTATCAGTAGTACCTGGTGAAAATAGTAAAATAAATATGGCAATCATTCAGTATCATATCTAATGGCTTAACAAACATTGCACCATTGCAACAACTCTGTTTAGCAAGGGTAAACAAGAATATGGCAAGAAGAATCCTTAAATTACAGTAATAAATCACATAAAGTAATGACAGACAGAGTAGTTTATAATTATTTAAGTATATCCCCAAGAAAAGCTGTTGAAATACACTACTTTTCAAGTTTATGGTCAGTAAAAAAAAAAAACTTTATTCATAAAGGATATATTAAATTGATCAAAAGTGACAGTAAAGTTCATTTCATATAAAGGCAGCACTTTTGAAATGTATATGCCTCAAAGTATCCTGAAAAAAAAAAAAATGTATGATGGTTTCCACAAAAATGTATTTTCAAATGTGTTGGTCAACAAAACGTACATTTTGGCTACTGAAGAGTATTAATATACTTTGTGAAATACAAATCTTGTCTCTTATTGATCACAGTCAAAATTTACATTAGATATGTACGCTGTATTATCTTTTTGTCACTCGTGTCGTGAATAAGCCAAAACTTACAGAAGCATCAGTTTATCAAGGATTGTTTACTGCTGCCTTACTATTTCCGCATTTGTCTTTACACCGGATATTGTAGTCCACTGACTAATATTGGACTGTAGAACGCAAGCGCGTAGTAACCTTACAATACTACAATTCCCATAATGCAATGCAACGCAACTGAAACTTGCCGCATGTACGCCGAACTGACGCGGTTTTGACGGGTCCAGCTGAGAGAGTCCACTTTACCTGAACTTCTAAAGCGCTGTGGAGATTTAATCTGTTAGTGGTCAGTCAGATTCATTTTTACATCACCTAACAATGATTTTAGCGTGCTGAGGCTTTTAATACACTGATGTGAACACGAATAAGAGACGTTAGCTGTGTCATCTTGTGCTGTTTAAGTTAGGATTGACTGAAATATCACATATTGTTCAGTAAACGTGTGGTAAAATCGTGTTTAATGAGTTATTTACATAATGAAGTTGTTGTAATCACTGTGCTGTCACCATTAGGTAAACAAACACTCACTGAGGAATCTTATAAGGATGTAGTTATTAAAATATCATGTATATATCAGCATTATAGTGTTGCTTATACTCGGACAGAGAGGATTGGGACACTTCAAAATGTAAACATCATTGCATTAGATAAATCCAAGAGTTATTTATTGTCAAAAATGATCGATTTTCAGGAATCAGGACATTCGGTTAGGTTTTAAGTGATAAAACAGTAGTTATACAAAGATGTATTGTGACACTTTGTGTTTCTCAGACTTTAGTGGAATGATAATCATATTGATGATCTCAGGGGTATTATCAGAAACCAGAATAAGTTTGATTTTGTCAGTATATTTAATTAATTTCAGAGCACCTTTGTAGCTCTTTTCTCTCAGTCATCTGTTATTTTGTGTCAGGTGTTATGCATCCTAATTGAATGGATATGATCTGTCATTTTCCACATTTATCATCTTTCCCTCATCACAGACGGTCTCCAGCGTGGCTGATCATGTCTCCCCCTCGGCTCACTGGAGCCCTGCGCTCCTTTTCTACCGTCAGCAAGCAGGACGATTTAACACAAGACGTTTATGATCTGAAGGTAAGACATCGATCTTTAAATTATTTTTATTTATTTTGCTTTTCTTTAGTGGATTAAATAGCAGCTAGTTGCTTGCATCAATATAGAAATCGCCTGATGTGATCACAGCCCATCCAATCACAATTGAGCGCAAAAACTACTACATTATTAGATTAAATTTGGTAAATTCCTTAATGGCCAGACTTGGGAGGGTACTTTAAAAATGTATTTTGTTACAGTTACAAATTACTTCAGAAAAAGTGTTCAGTAACATAATCCAAGTACCACAATATGAAAGTAATGTAATCTGATTACTTTTGGATTACTTCAAGGTCACACACACACACATACACACACATACACACACACACACACACACACACACACACACACACACACACACACACACACACACACACATATAAGAAAGAGAGAGAGAGAGAGAGAGAGAAATTGGGGGGTAGGGGGGTCAAATTTACTATAAATAAATTGCATTTTATATTTAATTTTAATTATTTTTTCTCAAGTTTTTTAATGTTACATGTTTCATACTTTTGAATGGGTCTCAACAATAAAAACATTTTAAAAATCTGATAAATTATCTATTGCAATATTATTATCGTTGTTGTTGTTTAGAGCTTAAAAATATAAAAGCAACATCAGATCATAAACAAACTGAACAAGCTCGGATCAAACATTTCCGTTCATGTTTGTTCGGCTTTAATTTTAATGTTTAGCATTTTGGTTACTTTTAAAACCTATTAAAACTGAGCAATCATTTCTCATTTCCACAGCTTGGGAATACACAGCATTATTTTTTTAGTTGTTTGATAAAGAAAGTGTTTTCGTAGCTGGAAGGCAGAGTTTGCACTGTACAACCATGTTATTTGCATTTTCTTCTTTGAAAACAAAAATTGAAAGCGTTTTCCCCGTGGGCAGCATCGTTTCAACTAGTAGCAGTGATTCAGTCTGCGTCTGAGGAGATCGTAGACGGGTGTTATTTGCGTGTGCACCAGCGGGTGGCTCACGTGAGTCTTCACTGGTAACAGAATCAGGAACTACTAATATAATCAAGCAGTGCTTAATATGTGTTATTATGACAAAATAATGATTTATTTAGTTTTAAATTAAACAATTGTAATCCTGATAGTATCCCCTCTTTTTCAAAATGTAACTGTAATCTGATTACTACGTTTTTTGACGTTACTGTAACGAATTACAGTTACTGGATTTTTTTATCCTAATTACGTAACGCCGTTACATGCATTCCGTTACTCCCCAACCCTGTTAATGGCTTATATATAGCATACACACACATACATAAATATATTCATAAATTGTAAGTTAGTGTGTTTAGTACTTTTTTTTGTTTAATGTTAGGCTAATGTACCTTTAAAAAACTTTATTAATTCTAACAGTAGTGCAATTCTAATGCTAAAATAAGTTCGAACTTGATTTGATTGGACAGGAATGCTCTCTAGAATCTAAAGCCCCGCCCCCTGCAATATAAAAAGACGCTGAACCTGCGGATTAAATTGGTCACTTGTTCACACATTTAGTATTTTCTACATGGTGAATGGCACATAGTGCACTATATAGGGAATAGGGAACGATTCAGACAGAGCTTTCCACTGAGGCAAATGAAGTCTGGTTTCACGTTAGTGTCATGTGAACCGCTGCAGCACGCACACAGTCTGCTCCTCTCCAGAAACACGATAGAGCGGATCATACCCGCGAGTCACGCAGACCACAAAATGTATCGGACACATTATTTTAAAGCGATTTGGTTCATAGTAATTCATGGTATTTATAGAAGGTGTTAAAACAATTATTTAATGGTGTTTGCTAAGGCAAGCTATTTCTTAGAGATGTTTGAGATTTGAACAAAGCCCTAAACCTAAGTATTAAACTTGAACATGGCCTTCTAGCTCTATTTGTGCTGTGCTACCATTGAAAAGTTTGGGGTCAGTAAGATAAAATAAGTCGCTTATTATCACCAAAATACAGTAAAAACAGTGATATGACGACATTACATCACTAGTATCGTACTGTACTACAGTGTGCATTCAGTTGCATTTCTACAGCTATTTTTTTGTTTATTGATTTTGATTATCATCACTATTGCATTTATTCTCATGTTACAATCACTTGTAGCTTTAATAAGAACCAATGCATATTTAATTCATAAAGTGAAGACTATGCAATGTTTTTTTTTAACTTTTGATTTATTAAATTTGACTTAAATAGACCTACTGCTGTTAATTTTCTTTTATTAATTTTTTATACTGTATTTGTCCTATTGTTTGTAATTTGCATCTTTGTTCATATTTTCAATGCATATACAATAAATGAAGATAAAATAAAATGAAATAAGATTTTTGGTCATACCGCCCACCCCTTCTTTTGTCTAAATGGTTTTTTTACAGGCATATATGGGGTCCAAAATGATTTGAGATTTGTAAGATATGCTACCTTTGAAATCCAGTCATAAAATGGTCATAGGAGGTGTAACCGGTGTAAACAGCAGCACTGTGTTTGGGCTGACCACTTTTACCTGGATCAGCCAATCTTAATACCACATGTAAACAGGGCCATAGAGACTTGGATGTGGGATTTTTTTAGAATTGGACCATTCAGACAACCCTGAAAATTGTATAATAATACCCAAAACCATATAACCATAGCATCATGGCGACAACCCTCAGGAAATGTAAGAAATAGCTGTTTAGATTTTATCTGCCCAAGCAATGCATAAATAGATTTTTTTTTTTTTTTTTAACAGTCACCTGTAGTCATTTCCAAGGCTGGGCACATAATCAGCAAAAGTTAGGAAATTTAACCAATTGCTTAGTTGTGATATATGGATTAAAGTTGACTTAAGGCCACAGATAAATCTACAAAGTGCTGTTTTATGCTGATAATATCAGCCTACAGATTTATATCGCTCTAATTAATAGCTAAAAACAGCTTTTGTCTCTTTGTAATCTGATGTCCTCTGTGTGTACTTCGTTTAATCGTGTTTCTCTGACCTTGAGAGTGTGATTCATAGTATTATATGAGCTTTGACTGCTCCGTTTCTCTTTAATCGCTCTCTTTCTCTCTTGACTTTGCTTTTATTGGGACTTTGCGGAAGCAGAAGGCCACACTTCGGTTCAGTGTATATTCTTTCCTCGCCTCTAAATTGAGATTTCTTTATCGACGCCGCTGATGGTTTTGGACCGAGAGCAGAGGGTGCAGGTTTTTCCGAGCACTCAGTCATAGTGCTGAGTTTGAGAGGCCACTGAAGTGCTGATAGTGTGGTGTTAATTTACTTACTGGCCCGGTGGCATGACCTATTGAGCACACAAACTGAGGCGCTTATTCAAATGATGCTTTACTGTACCCTTCAGCTGTATGAAGTCAACGGTTTCATTAATGTTTTTACAGTATTTCAAACTCCAAATTAATATGATTTCCAATTTACTAGTCTCATATATGGGAAGTAAAATAATTATATCTCAATATTTTTTCATTGTTTCATGTGTACTTTGATATTTATGTATTTACTCTAATCATGCATAAAGTTGCCACCAACTGTACTAATGTATATGACATACACCAGGGGTTGTCGGCTGCACATTCATGATGTGAATCACCCGTTCCGCCACATCCCAAAGCTGCTCTATTGGATTGAGATCTGGTGGCAGTGGAGGCCATTTGAGTCTAGTGAACTATATTTATAAAATGTGCACACACACAGACTTGATCTTAGAGTGTGCATACTCTAAAATCCACGCCAACATTTACATTTATAAAAACAATCTTTGATGTGGAAAAGCGCCACAGGTATATGCACTGTTTCCATGTGGTGGAGTTGGAGTACTGCAAGTATTTGGAAATCTAAGAAGGAATAATAATACTAATAAAATCCTCTTAGCATAAATACACTCTGTTAAAGTTCAGTTACAGTGCACAGCATAAATGAGTACACCCCCTCTGAAACTTCTGAAAGTCAGCAATTACTCAATTACTTAGAAGACATGTTAGGGTTCTTTAGAGATATAATGTTCCAGCAAGTCTGCTTAATCAATTACCAAAGAAGCATGTCAAAATTATTCAGGAAAATATGATTTTCTTATCAAGGTGATAAAATGTTGTGTAGCAAAAATGAATACACCCTCCTAAAAGTTACTAAATAAAACAAAATAAAAATGTTCTGTTGTAAGTTTAAGGCAATGTTTGATCAACAGGTAAGTATGTTGAACCAAAACATTTAAAGAGAAGTAATTTCTTGACCAATTAAAAGTTTTATGTAGCCCACTATATAGCCCACTGAATCATTCTCAGACTTAATGCTGACAACAATGGAAGCACTTGGGAGAGAACTGTCAGGATACTTATTTCTCAGCACAAAAGAGGACAGTGGTACAAGAGGATTACCAAATCATTGTTTTAAGTGTAAATATAGCAAAAGTAACACAGAAATTAAAAAAACAATGAACTTGTGACAAGGCCCCTGAAATAATCATGCCTTCATTCAAGCTTTCATTTAGTGATGAGGGATTTTTTTGCTAGACAAAGAGCAGGAGAAATCCCAATCGAGTGTCTCAGAGCCAGCAAAAGCTATGAAAAGAGTGAGTGTGGATCTCACAGAGTAAGATGCAGCCTGCAGAAATGACATGCATGGTTGTTGTTCTCACTGGATCAACCTACTGTAGCCAAAACACAATAAAGTCAGTTAGCCATTTCCAAAGCCCATATTTACAAAATATAGATTCTGGGATTCAGTACTCTGGTCTCATGAGGACAAATCAATCATTTTGGATCTAACAGCATCAAAAATGTTCTGTTGTTGCTAGAGGAGGAGTACAGTGAGAAGTGCCTGGTGCCCACAGTAAAGCTCTTATATAGGGATGTATGAGTGCTGAAGGTGTGAGGGAGTTGTGCTTTATGAATGCTGTCATGAATTCCCACACCACTGTGTAATGTAATACACAAACTTGAAACAGAAGATGTTACCCTTTCCTCATTCCCTGCATTGTTGGGCATTTTTTCAACATGACAATGAGGATGTGCATTCTCCCAAGGTGAAAAACCTTCTGTGGACATGTATTGCAATCAGTCTTAACACTCTTGAGTGCCTGAGAGACCGGTTGAGCAACACCATTAAAGATCAGGGCATTTAAGGAGCTCATCATCCAGGAGTTAAACAGGACAGATGTGACAATTTGTCATGAACTTGTGCACTCCATGCCAAGAAGGGTCAGAGCAGTATATTCAAAATTATGGAGGGCATACTAAGTGCTAATATTAAACATGTTGAATTAAATCTAGGGTGTACTAATTTCTGCAATACTTAATTTAAACAAAATTGGCAAATTTACTTATGTTATGCCTATTAATGACATATATTTCTCAGTTTTTATTATGTATATGTTTAATACATTTTAGTTTTGCCATCTTTCCATGAACTGTATTAGTGATCATAAAGAAAATACATCTTCTGTATTTGTTCAGAGGGGGTGTACTCATTTATGCTGTGCACTGTTTTTAGTATGCATACTCTGGTTCCACGTGTGGAAAATTATTTCAGACAATCTATAGGCTATAAAATGGCCTACAATGCAGAAGTGGATTCACATCTGGAAGAGAGGCGTATGCATGTTTTTTTGTGCATTCATCTGTTTTCTCTGAATCACGTATGCACATTTGAGAAATGATCTTAGATCAAATGTAGGTCACTTTCTATGCAACACTTTATAAATTTTCATGTTCAAGAGACCAGTTTTTTGAGCTTTGTGGCAAGTCGCATTATCCTGCTGGAAGTAGCTATCAGAAGATGGTACACTGTGATATAGGGATGGACATGGTCAGCAACAATACTGCGGTAGACTGTGGTGTTCAAACAATGTTCAATTTGGTACCAGTTGACCCAAAGTGTGCCAAGAAAATATCCCTCACACCATTACGACATCAGCCTGATCCATTGATACAAGGCAGGATGGATCCATGTTGTTTACACCAGATTCTGACTCTACCATCTGAATGAAATCAGAGCAGTCAACATTTTTCCAGTCTTCTCTTGTCCAGTTTTGGTGAGTTTGTGTGAATTGTGTTTGCTGTTCTCAGCTGACAGGAGTGTCACCGGTGTGTCTTATACTGCTGGAGCTCATCTGCTTCTATGTTGGACGTGTTATGTGTTCAGAGATGCAGACCTTGATTGTTACAAGTGTTTATTTGAGTTACTGTTGCCTTTCTATGAGCTGAACCAGTCTGGTCATTCTCCTCTGTCCTCAACAAGGCTTTTCACCCACAGAACAGCCAATCACTGGATATTTTCTCTTTTTCTAACCATTCTTTATAAACCCCTAGAGATGGTTGTGTGTGTGAAAATCCCAGTAGATTAGAAGTTATTGGAATACAACAAGCATGCCGCATTCAAAGTCACTAAAATCAGCATTCTTCACCATTCTGATGCTCAGTTTGAGCAGATTGTCTTGACCATCGCTGCGTATAAAATCAAATACTTCCCTACTATATTATAGGCAAAAAACAGTATGCCAAAAGAGTAGGATGTAATGCTTTTGCTGAGATTCTGAAGTGTGCATTCGATGGACACTTTACTATCCCATGAGGCCATGGGAGAGGATTTATTAATGAAGGTGAAGCGAAGCAACTGACACTGGTTGGTCATGTGACAGTAACAACGTGGTGGATGTAGTACGCCTGAATTTCATTCATACTTTACACATTCATACTATATAGAGCATACTTTTTTTTAATGGTCGCAAAGTTAGTTCAAATTCAAGCATAGTACATTCACAGACACATTCTCTTAAGCATCACACGTCTACATGCCTAAATGCATTGAGGTCCTGCCATGTGAGAGGACCTAAATAAATGCATCAATAATATTCAGTATATTGTCCTGGCTGAGTATCATTATTGTTTTTTTTTGTTTGTTTTTTTAATATATATTAAAATGGTGTTAATTGAAATGTCTTTGTTGTTTTGTTGTTTGAATTGAAACTTTGTTACGCAAATCATTTACAGACCAAGCGCCTGAAACGGCAGGAAATATTTGCCCGAGACGGTCTAACATGGCAGAAGATTGTTCAGTTCTTCACACAACATCTGGAGAAGAAGGATCAGCCTGCGGCCACTCGCGAGTTGAAGAGTATCCTCCAAGCAGCCAAACAGATTGGTAGGCATTTCATATCCTTAACATGATACAAAACATTTACAAACTGTTGCAAATGGGCACTTCCAGTGCAGACAGCTTCATTGATTGTCATGGAAGTTATTTAGTTTTATGAAGAGACAAAACATTTGCTTCTTGTGTAGATCTAGTGTAACTGCAGGTTGTTTATGGTAGTGTGTGTATGTGTTTCTTTATATATATATATATATATATATATATATATATATAATATATAATATATATATATACATACATACATACATACATACATACATACATACATACATACATACATACATACATACATACATACATACATACATACATACATACATACAGTGGGTACGGAAAGTATTCAGACCCCCTTACATTTTTCACTCTTTGTTATATTGCAGCCATTTTCTAAAATCATTTAAGTTCATTTTTTTTCCTCATTAATGTACACACAGCACCCCATATTGACAGAAAAACACACAATTGTTGACATTTTTGCAGATTTATTAAAAAAAGAAAAACTGAAATATCACATGGTCCTAAGTATTCAGACCCTTTGCTCAGTATTTAGTAGAAGCACCCTTTTGATCTAATACAGCCATGAGTCTTTTTGGGAAAGATGCAACAAGTTTTCCTCCTTGCAGATCCTCTCCAGTTCTGTCAGGTTGGATGGTAAACGTTGGTGGACAGCCATTTTTAGGTTTCTCCAGAGATGCTCAATTGGGTTTAAGTCAGGGCTCTGGCTGGGCCATTCAAGAACAGTCACGGAGTCGTTGTGAAGCCACTCCTTCGTTATTTTAGCTGGGTGCTTAGGGTCATTGTCTTGTTGGAAGGTAAACCTTTGGCCCAGTCTGAGGTCTTGAGCACTCTGGAGAAGGTTTTCGTCCAGGATATCCCTGTACTTGGCTGCATTCATCTTTCCCTCGATTGCAACCAGTTGTCCTGTCCCTGCAGCTGAAAAACACCCCCACAGCATGATGCTGCCACCACCATGCTTCACTGTTGGGACTGTATTGGACAGGTGATGAGCAGTGCCTGGTTTTCTCCACACATACCGCTTAGAATTAAGGCCAAAAAGTTCTATCTTGGTCTCATCAGACCAGAGAATCTTATTTCTCACCATCTTGGAGTCCTTCAGGTGTTTTTTAGGCGTTTTAAATCCATGCAGGCTTTCATGTGGCCAGCTCTAGGAAGGGTTCTGGTCGTCCCAAACATCTTCCTTTTAAGGATTATGGAGGCCACTGTGCTCTTAGGAACCTTAAGTGCAGCAGACGTTTTTTTGTAACCTTGGCCAGATCTGTGCCTTGCCACAATTCTGTTTCTGAGCTCTTCAGGCAGTTCCTTTGACCTCATGATTCTCATTTGCTCCGACATGCACTGTGAGCTGTAAGGTCTTATATAGACAGGTGTGTGGCTTTCCTAATCAAGTCCAATCAGTATAATCAAACACAGCTGGACTCAAATGAAGGTGTAGAACCATCTCAAGGATGATCAGAAGAAATGGACAGCACCTGAGTTAAATATATGAGTGTCACAGCAAAGGGTCTGAATACTTAAGACCATGTGATATTTCAGTTTATCTTTTTTAATAAGTCTGCAAAAACGTCAACAATTCTGTGTTTTTCTGTCAATATGGGGTGCTGTGTGTACATTAATGAGGGAAAAAAATGAACTTAATGATTTTAGCAAATGGCTACACACACACACACACACACACACACACACACACACACACACACACACACACACACACACACACACACACACACACACACACACACTATATATATATGTGTTGCTCTGCATGTATGCTATATTCGAACAATGATTTAACTACTAAGTAAGTTTATAGATTATTTTGGGTTATTTCTGCTTTAAAGGGTATCCTGGACTTCAGACATATAAAGAAGATCTAATGAAACAACACTTAAAATGTCATGTGATATCGATCACTTCGATTCAGTAATCACCATTTTTGTTGAATGTCTGCCTCTCTTTTGGCAGCAATTGACTTTTGTTTTATTTCCCCTTATATAACAGATTTTTTTTTTAACAATCATCTTGAATAAACCTCTTTCTTCAGGTCAGATAATAACAGCTTCTTCTAAAACACATTTTATAGAGAGTCACTGTGCTCACAGACTGAACATTGATTTATGCATGCTAAAGTCTTCATATAGTTTGTGTAACCTTTTCAGGGTATATGGGCATCCACAACAATCCTTTGTTGTACTCGGAGATCCTACACTTGTGTTGTGAAAAACAGAATGTCAGATTATTTTTTTTTTAATAGGGAATAGGCAGCTAAATATTATCTCATTGATTAAGTGATCATTTTGCCACCATTTCATCACATTTTGTGGCATAGTGGTTGTGGCTGAGTGTTAATTATAAATAAATATATATATACTATAACAATAGATAGATGTATAATTTATAAAATATAAAACAAATATCTTTGATTATGTATAAAGCACCCTCTGCAGCTCTTCATATCAATATTCTATTCAGTAATATTTAGCATATGTCTTCAAGTTAACCTTTTCACAGCCATCTGTCAAAATAGATTTTCTTTTGCAGCAACTTTGCTTTGGTTCATTTTCTGCCTAATACCATGAAGAACTAATCAAATCCAGCACTGGTAGTAGAGTTACTGAACCACCTTAAGGTCAGGATCATTTTCCACATGTCAGCAACTCACTTAGCATCTAATGATTCATGATTATGTAGCCACACCTCACTTCAATGGCATTCAGTTGTCCTGATGAATTTAATTCAGTTTGAAACCAGTTCCTCGTAACTCTGCTGTGGTTAAATAACCATGAATGGTCTTTCTTTGTCACTGTGTTTAATCTTGGTGTTCTGATCTTATCGTGAATGGCTGGGATGGGGTAGGAAGTATGGGCTGGCACTGCGACAACGCCAATGTGTTGTCTATCTTGTTCACCTTGAGTGATGGCAAACTCCCAGAAACTTGTAGGACTATTCCACAATTATGTTCTCTCTCTTTTTGATCTCTCTGCTTTGTGAAGTGGACAGAAGACAGAATGGTATTCTAAACCCTCTTTTCAAACGTCACTGTGGAAAAGGTTCACTTCAGTGTGATTGGGTTTCTGTAGGAACAAATGTCTTTGGTCATCAGATAAGACAACAACATGCCCTGTGAAGAGGAGGATGTCTTATTGGCCACAGGTTCACTCTAATCAATGGAAACTCTTTTCTTCCCGAATCTTACTCCTAAGATTCAAGTGCGACTTGCCATAGAAATTCTTGAAGAACTTTGGCCTTTCTATCACCTTCTGTGCTTTGAGAAATACTCTTGATCACCTGTAAGAGGGGGTCTGTCATGCTTCACCAAAACGCTAGGTGCATCCAGATTCTTGTACTTCTGCAGTATTCTATGCCATTTTAAGTGTGAGCAGAAAATTCGAATAAAATATGATGCACTTAATTACCTGAAAAAGTGTGGAATGTTGGAGACGTCATGCACTAATCTGTCACAGCTTTCCATGTGTAGTGGAAGGTGAGGCGCTATCAGACTCCGATGCTGCATGACAAAAACCTCCAAACCTCATACACTACATAGTGCATAGTATAAGTGCATAGTGTATACACCAATAGCCTCTAATTTGTAAAGTCTCTCCCCTATTCCCAGATCTTACACAACCACATCACATAAGCTACTAGGCATCCCAAAAGCATGCACTTGAGCTGACTCACACTACCACACATATGCACTAGTGATAATTTTGTTAATGAAATCTATGAGGAAAAATGTTTGTTGACGACCTTTTTTTTTTTTTGATGACTAAGACGAGGCGATTTGACAACTCCAATGATGATGACTAAAAAAAGTACATTTGACACCGGTCTAAGACTAAATAATAATAAAAAATAAAAAAAACTGACAAAATTAACACTAATATACACTTTCTAGTGCAGAATGGCCATGCTGTTCACCAAATCATTTGCACACCATCTTTCTATCCAAAGCTATAGCAGCACCATTGAAAGCTCATTAACATTGAAAGTTTAGCGCGAAAACTCATGCGAATATAGATGGCTCTCCAGACAGTACAGTTGTGCTGTGTACCAACTGCTTTGACATGAGTATCAGGTTAACTGACTCTTCACTGCAAAAAACAAAAAAAAACTGACTTATTTTTTTTCTGAAAACAAGACAATAATTTTTACTTGGATATAAAATGCTTCTTGATTTAAGAATTTTTAGATATTTGGACTGGAAACAAGATAGAAAAATCTAAGTAAAAAAAGCATTTTTTTGCAGTGTTGATGTCTGAAAAGGGTTTACAATTCCCTGAGTTCCTGAAATCGCACAGGGGATAAAAAGGGTATTAAAGTATCCCTCAAGTGGACACACCTTTTTCTGGGTTTAGAAAAAAAAAAAAAAAAAAACAATAATAGAATTCATCCACATTTTATTTTCCATTCCAGAAATACCCATGCTCTAAGTCTCCAACCTGTGAGGTAGGACACGGAAACATACATAAAGTTCTGAATCTCCTTCCTGGAAAGACGGAAGCAACAGCAACAAGGTTATGCTCTTGCAAGCAAACCTTATCCCCAAGGTACTCTCAGCTTCCAGAATGTTCTTGACCTTTCATCTGGGTCTTCTACACTATGAGGACCCTCTTTTCTTTCCTCAAAACAACCCAGAATGACAAATGGAAAATATTCTTGTAGCTCAGTTGGTAGACCAGAGGTACCCAAGTGCCATTCACCACCATGATGCAGATTCTGCAGCAGAGACGGACAGTTTCAGTAGAGGAGACATGCGGGCATTGTCTTCTAATGGTTTCTGAGTAGAGGACCGTCCGTCCGCAGGTGGCCACATCTCGGGCTGCAGGTTGGGGAAACACCCTGGATAGATGGCCTGTCCATCAAAGGGCTCACATACACACACACACTCAAACCTATGGACAATTTAGTGTCTCTAATTCACCTTTGCTGCATGTCTTTGGATTGGGGTGAAGGACAACCCACACAGACTCGGGGAGAACATGCACACTCCACACAGAAAGGCCTCCTGGCTCAGTCGGGATTCGGACCAGGGACCTTCTGACCTGTGATGCAACAGTGCTACCCACCATTCTGATTCAAATTTGTTGGAAAACAGCTTCAGGTCTTTAACTAAGCTTGAGAATTTGATTGCTTCACAATCCAGCTTGTTCCTGTAGAGTTTTCATTCTCGCAGTGAGGCTTCTTTAGCTGCTGCATCATACACTTCCAGTCTTTTCTTTATCTGGAGGTCCTTCAAGTTCTTTGCAGTTCACTGCCTTTTACGTAAAGGACTCATTGCTTTTGTAGAGACAGAAATATCAATACATATTTGTCCAGCACTGAGTCCACTTGTGTTCTCATGCCATGACTCCGATACAGACACCATTTAAAGTCTCTGACTCATAGAAAGTCTCCTCCGAGCCATTTTTGCAAAAGTTCTTCCTGTCTCTATTCTACACTTCATCACACTCCTGAGGTAAACAAATAAGCGATAGCTTAAATAACATGCATTAAAGGAATAGTTCACCCAAAAATAAAAATTCAGTACTCTAGCAACCACCAAGAAGACCCTAGCAACTGCATAACAATATGCTAAAAATCTGCTATTTAGCAGGGAGGTAGGCATATTTGAACAGTAATTGTGGAACATAGTTGGAAAGAAACAGCAGTTTGTAATATCAAGCAGCATAACAATTGGTTTTGTACATCTAAAAATAACTGGAAGAGGATGAGCCTGGAAGCCAGGCTTTTTCAATTTACAAATGGCTGCATCTGCTGTTATGCTAAAAATAATGTGGATAGTCTGTACTTAGTTCAGGTTAATTCTGAACATTTACACATGTTTTTGTGTGTGTGAACAAATTAATGTGTTCCTTTTTACATTTTTTTTTTTTTTTTTGCAGTTGGTACGGATTTTGGGCAGGACACCATTGAAAGTGCTGGAGTCTTCTTGTTTAAAACATTCCACAACAAAGACAAGATCGGTCATGAGGAAACCAGGGCCATAAAACAGATGTTTGGACCTTTTCCGGCGTCTGCTGCTGAGTTGTCTTGTGCAGCTGTGGGTCGTTTAGTGGGCCAGATTGGAGAATCTCAGGTGGATGCTTTCATCCAAACACAGAGTTCTCTCACGACGGTGAACCGCGGTTCTGTCTTCGGACGGAACATTGCTTTCTCATTTGACGCGTATGTGCTGGATGCTCACGATGCTGTGCCCTGGTCAGAGGGGACTGACATGGAGCAGGCCATGGACTTTCACAGCCTCCTAAATAATCATGTTGGTGAGCGGAGGGCTGGAGCTGAGAGAGATGATGCTTACTCAGCGGAAGAACTGGAGCAGAGAAACGCAGACGGATCCATCCTGAGGCAAGAGGTGGAGAAATACCTGAACGAGGGAAATATGGTATCGTCCAGTGCTGAAGAGCTCTCCACCTCTCTTTTTGAGATGCTTGCCTCCACAAAGAGTGATGACGAACTACAGAACGAGGTGAGAAATGTTTGTAAATTAATTTATATGACATGATTGTCACCTGATCTGATCTTCATGTACCTATTGGAACTAGAAGTTGGAATGGGACATATCAGTTCACACAGAGTACACGTTTCGTAGAATTAACTATTTATTGAATATTAAAATACTTGTTTAAATAATAAAAATAGAAATATATTGCTGAATGCTGATGGAGAAAGTACAGTATTATAAGGTTAGCATTTCTATTATTGAAAAAGTCAAAAGCTATAATACATTCAATTTACTTTAGTTTTTGATGGTTTTTTCTAATAATTTATTACACGGAAATGTTTATCAAAGACAGTAAGCTGATGAAAATGGAGAATGGGAGCTCCTGTGTCAAAATAAAAGTCCACTTCTGACACTTGTGAGTTAAACAGAATACCATATCTGCTGATAATAATAAAAAAAGAAGCCAAATATCCTCCGAAATGTTGGCCTTGCTGATTCAGCTTTCAATTTTTTTCAAATTCCATTTTTTTTTGCTATATAGAATGATAGAAGAAAAAATTAAGATAAAAATAAGTTATTGGAATACCTCTTTTATAGCTGAGATATACAGCTATATGATGTTCGATTTTATTACGAAATTCAAACAATAAATGTTGTTTTGGCACTCTTTAATACAGCATGACTGGTCGCTGTAGCGCCTTGTTTACTGATCTCATCTTTACTACTAGTTACAGCACCAAATAAACATGAATGAACATCAGAAGGTATGTTGAAAGATATAGTACAACTTACTGAAATGAATCCTGTCTCATGTAATTGTTCAATCAGTGTTTCAACTGGGGAAACAGCTTGTAGGCTATAATTAATGTTATACATTTACCTCAAGAAAGCTTGTCCATAGACTCATTAGTTAGCTAGGAAAAATAACTCTAGAGAAGAGCATTTTGCTAAATAAATGCACTGTATAATCATTATATTTTTACTTAAGTAAGTAAAAATATAATGTAAAAGTAAAATTATATTTTACTTGTACTTGTTAGTGATGTCTTCAATATTTAAAGTATGTTTGAGTAAATCTGTCATGAAAACAAGTTATTACAGTTTATTGTTGTTTAAATATTTATATTTCACCAAACAAGTCAAGTCAAGTCAAGTCAAATTTATTTATATAGCGCTTTTACAATTGGTAATTGTTTCAAAGCAGCTTTACATATTAGAAGCACAGAAAAAAAGGGAAGTGGTTAAAACTGTACAAACAAGCGTGGTAATATGTAACATATACAAGATGGTGCTACATTAAGCCAATGTCGGTTGACTTCCAGGGGTGGAAAAAAACCCCTAGGAGAAAAACCCAGCGTGCTAGCACTGGGAAAAAAGTCCTAGGAGGGAAAAAACCCCTTGGAAGATATATATATGTAAATGTATATGGAGATCAAAATCTGAATTGTACATTTTTATTATAGAGATTAAAAATTGATTATATATAAAAGCGGATACGGGGATTAAAAATCTGAATTATAGATGCAGCCAGAATTGGATCTTTAGGCCCATTGTCTCCTGGGCTACGTTGTAGTCAGGTCCAGACGCAGGTTCTCCATCTGATCTGGATACGGCCTGGATCCAGCACCCGGCAAACCTCAGGATAAGCAGAGAGACAGATATTAGCGTAGATGCATTCTTATTCTGATGTACAGGTATATCTAGTGTTATAGGAAATGTTCTCGGTTCCGGCCGACCTAATTATTGCAGCGTAACAATCCTTTAACGGATTTGAAAAATGTTAATGTATTGATAATGTGTTATGTGTATGCAAGAGCAAAGAGATGTGTTTTTAGTCTAGATTTAAACTGACAGAGTGTGTCTGCTTCCCGAACAATGCTAGGAAGATTGTTCCAGAGTTTAGGTGCTAAATAGGAAAAGGATCTGCCGCCTTCAGTTGATTTTGATATTCTGGGTATTATCAACTGGCCTAAATTCTGAGATCGCAATAAACGTGAAGGACTATAATGCATTAAGAGCTCACTTAGGTACTGGGGAGCTAAACCATTTAGAGCTTTATAAGTAAGTAGCAAGATTTTAAAA
Source organism: Chanodichthys erythropterus (assembly GCF_024489055.1). Taxonomy (NCBI): domain Eukaryota; kingdom Metazoa; phylum Chordata; class Actinopteri; order Cypriniformes; family Xenocyprididae; genus Chanodichthys; species Chanodichthys erythropterus. Next base: position 2,305,787 of record NC_090222.1, read on the forward strand.
TCTATACGATGTTTAATAGGGAGCCAATGTAATGTTGACAGAACAGCTTGTTAATTTTTGATAAACTGGTTCCCTTTCGATACTTCACTCGTACTGCGTATGGGGAAAGGTCTCCCTTTTTCCCCGCTGCTGAAGCCTTTTTCAATAACGCAGTGTAACTGCACCGTCATTGGTTCACTCATAGACAAGTTGTTGAACCAATGGCGGCGCGGCATAGCTGCGCGGCCTATGGCGACAAAGCGCGCGAATATTCCCGCCGAAATGGGAGGGGTATAGGGCTATATAAGCAGGCGTTTCGCCATAGGATTTCAGTGTTTTCTCCTTCAGCGACGACATCTACTTCTCTTCGCTGATCTCCGCCTGAAGCCGAAGAAGCTCGCCGGCGTCTGAAGAGGCTCCCGCAGCGGACTCGCCTGGACTCGCTGGTGGAAGAAAGCGCCGGCGCCCTCGCGGACTGCAGCTTCTAGCGCCGTCGCCGAACCGCCGCCTCCCGCTTCCCGCTTCCGGCCGCTTCCTGTGTGTTCCCTGCCGCCATCCGGCGCGCCGCCTGAGAGCTTCATCCGCGGCTTAAACGCCGCTCTAAAAGAGCGAATTTCAGCGGTTTTCGCCGCTCTAAAAGAGCGAATTTCAGCGGTTTTCACCGCTCTAAGAGCTTCCGCGGCCCTCGCCGCTCTAAAAGAGCCACCCAATTGCCGTTTTCACGGCAGCGGCGTCTCACGATGCCCCGCCACTCATGCGGTACTTGCAGGGCCCCCCTGCACGACGACGATGGACACAGCGAGTGTGTCGCTTGCCTGGGCAAGCCCCACGCAGACGGCGCACTCGCTGGAGACTCATGCCCGCACTGCGAGTGTATGAGTCTCGCTTCCCTGCGCTCGCGGGTCGCCTTCTTCACTGAGGGCGATCTCGCCGCTCGCGCCCTCCCGTCTCCTTCCTCCCGCGAGCCGGTGAGGAAAAGACGGCGGGGTAGAGCGACTCAGCGCCAGGAGTTGAGCGAGCTCACGCCGGCCCAGCCCCCGCGTGCCTCGCCCTCTCCTCCCAGGGAACTCTCTCCCGTTCTGTTCTCTCGCCCTGAGCAGCGTCCCTCCGCAGAAGCGAGTGACCTCGTCTCATTCGGGGGAACAGACGACGAACAAGACGACTCCATGTCTCTTGCGGCTTCCGAAGCGGAAGGTTGGGCTGGCGAGCCGGAAGACCCCGCTCCACCGCCTCCCTTGGAACCCATCGAGCATGGCCAGGGCATGGATGCCGAGCTCTTCCGCATCCTGTCTAGGGCCGTTGAAGAGCTGGACCTCGAGTGGGCCCCTCCAGAGGAGCCGTCTCGCAGCCGCCTGGACGAATGGTTTCTGCCAGGCCGCCGCCAAGCACCTCGCCAGCGTTCAGCGCCCTTCTTTCCTGAGGTCCACGAAGAGCTGACAAAGTCGTGGCGCGCTCCTTACTCTGCCCGCCTCCACACTACGCACCGCTCCGCCCTCACCGCCGTCGACGGCGCCGAGGAGAAGGGATACGAGCGCTTGCCACCCCTAGATGAAGCGGTGGCTGCTCACCTCTGTCCTCCCGCGGCTGTGGGTTGGAAGACGAAGAGGGCCCTTCCTTCCAAGCCCTGTCGGACCACCTCTACTCTGGCTGGTCGGGCTTACACCTCGGCGGGCCAAGCTGCCTCTGCGCTCCACACCATGGCTCTCTGGATGAGTCTGGAATCGACGCGCCAGCCTTCAAAGATCTCCGCAGCGCCACGGATCTTGCCCTGCGAGCTACGAAGGCTGCGGCCCAGGCCATCGGTCGTTCCATGGCTAGCCTGGTCGTGTTGGAGCGCCACCTGTGGCTCAACCTAACGGAGATCAAAGACCTAGACAAGACGGCCTTCTTAGACGCCCCGGTCTCGCCTTCCGGTCTCTTCGGGCCTGCAGTGGATGGCTTCACTGAGCGCTTTACTGCCGCGCAGAAATCGTCTCAGGCTATGAGGCATTTCTTGCCTAAGCGCTCCAGCTCCGCTTCTGCGTCTAGCCGCCCCAGGACTGCGCCGGCTCAGCAGAACAATCCAGCCCCACCTGCAAAACAGGCAGCGCCGCCCCAGGAGCATCGCCAGCGCTCGCGCCCTGCGAAGCGCCCTCCCTTCCCGAGGCGCCAGGGACCCCGGCCCAGGATTGTGCTGGACCCGGTGCCTCCGAAGTCGTCCTGATTCGTCGGACAGGAAGAGGATGGGGGACCGTCCCGTTACGACCGGACCACCCCAAAAGCTCCCACGAGTAATTTCCCCTCCGCCTCGTTCATTTCCGGGCGTGGGAAACATACTCCAAGTGACAGCTGGGCCCACACCTGTTGCGCCCACTCCAAACGCCGTTTTCACGGCGAACAAATTTTTACCTCATCACAAAAAGAGCAAATTTCCTCTTCCACCCCTCGTGGTGTACGACCCTCTCAACGGCGGTCTGTCACCCAACATTATTCAACCCCTAGCCACTCGGGCCGAGGCCTGGCAGGCCATCCCCGATGTGTCAGAATGGGTCATGGGGATTGTAAACCAGGGCTACTCGCTCCAGTTTGCACGACGGCCCCCCCGCTTCGCCGGGGTGCTTCAAACGTCGGTCAATCCGGACGACGCTCATGTCCTCCGGGCCGAAGTCATGTCATTGCTGGAAAAAGGAGCTGTGGAAACGGTTCCTCCGTCAGAGAGCGAGACAGGCTTTTACAGCCGCTACTTTCTGGTCACCAAAAAGGATGGCAGTCTCAGACCCATCCTAGACCTCAGACTTTTGAATCACTCCCTCATGAGACGGAAGTTCAAAATGCTGACGCTGAAGCAGATCCTCGCGCACATTTGCCCCGAGGACTGGTTCTGCTCGCTGGACCTGAAGGATGCGTATTTTCACATCCAGATAGCCCCCGTCACAGACGATTCTTGAGATTCGCTTACGAAGGGGTGGCATACCAATATACGGTCCTGCCCTTCGGGCTGTCTCTGGCTCCCCGCACTTTCACCAAGTGCATGGACGCGGCGCTTTCCCCTCTGAGACAGATGGGAATCCGGGTTCTGAATTATCTCGACGACTGGCTCATCTTAGCCCGTTCGCGAGTCGAGCTGGAACGCCACAGATCCGTGCTCCTCAGCCATCTACAATGCCTGGGTCTCAGGGTCAACTTAGCCAAGAGCTCGCTATGCCCCACTCAACGAATCTCGTTTCTGGGAGCAGTTTTCGACTCGGTCCGTATGACGGCAGTAGTCTCGCCAGAGCGCGCCCTGGCAATTCAGCAGCTCACGGCATCTGTCACGAACAAAGCCTATCTCCCTCTGAAGTTTTTCCAGAGGCTGCTAGGGCTGATGGCTTCCGCCTCCCCGGTGCTGCAGCTAGGCCTTCTTCGGATGCGGCCTCTTCAGTACTGGTTGAAGTTCCGGGTTCCTCCCAGCGCATGGCGGCACGGCCGCCTATGTCTCAAGGTCAATCGGGCCTGTCTTCTAGCCCTGACACCTTGGATGGATCCAGTATGGTTCCAGCGCGGAGTCCCTTTACGGGTGGTCTCACGGAGGACGGTGCTCTCAACAGACGCCTCCAACTTGGGCTGGGGCGCTGTGTGCGAGGGCAGACCGGCCTTCGGCTCGTGGAGCCACGAGGAAAGCCATCTACACATCAACTGTCTAGAGATGCTAGCAGTGATGAAAGCCCTTCAGTTCTTTCAGGCTTACTTGACGGGATGTCATGTTCTAGTTCGATCAGACAGTATGACGGTGGTGTCATACCTAAACCACCAAGGCGGTCTTTCGTCCAGCCGCTTATGCGCTCTGGCGAAACGTCTGCTGGAATGGGCTCTTCCGAGGCTTCAGTCGCTCAGAGCGACTCATGTTCCTGGCAGGAACAATCTGGGTGCGGACATGTTGTCACGGAGCAACATCCCCTCCGACGAGTGGATGCTCCACCCCCAAGTGGTCCTCACGATCTGGGAGCTCTTCGGGAGGGCAGAGGTAGACCTCTTCGCCTCAGAAGACAACTCTCATTGCCCAACATTTTTCTCGAAGGAAGTAGATGCTCTGGCCCACACATGGCCCAGCACGCTCCTTTATGCTTTCCCTCCGATCGCACTGATCCCCCAGGTCATCAGGCGTATCAGAGAAGACCAGCACAGAGTCCTTCTGGTGGCCCCGCTCTGGAGGAACCAGGTTTGGTCCTCAGAGCTATTCAGGCTCTCTCTGAGAGCCCCGTGGCCGATTCCCCTGAGACGGGACCTCCTCTCTCAGGCAAACAGAACAATCTGGCACCCACAGCCGCAGCTCTGGGCTCTGCACCTCTGGTCCCTCGATGGGAGCCGACTAGCCTCCCCGAGGACGTCCTAAATACCATTTCTCAGGCTAGAGCCCCGTCTACGAGGCGCCTCTACGACCAGAAGTGGTCAGTCTTTGTTGATTGGTGTTCAACACGCAACATAGACCCTGTGGAGAGTGACGTATCTTCCATACTGTCTTTCCTCCAAGAACGCTTGGAAATGGGGCGCTCCCCTTCCACGCTTAAGGTTTACGTAGCAGCCATTGCAGCGTTCCACGCTCCTGTTGCTGGCCAATCGGTGGGACGAAACGGGCTTGTGATCCGTTTTTTGAGAGGTGCTAGGCGTTTGAATCCTCCTCGCCCTCTCACTATTCCCTCCTGGGACCTCTCGTTGGTCCTCAGGGCCTTGAAAGGAGCCCCATTTGAACCAATGGGTTCAGCCGACCTCAGGCCCCTAACGCTAAAAACCGCTCTGCTACTAGCACTAGCATCGGTAAAGCGTGTTGGCGATTTGCAGGCCCTCTCCGTGAACCCTGCATGCCTCGAATTCGGGCCTGGTGACTCTAAGGTCGTTCTGAAACCTAGGCATGGCTACGTCCCTAAAGTGCTCTCAACTCCGTTTAGAGCTCAGGTCGTCTCGCTCTCTGCTCTTCCTCCCTTGGCGGACGAACCAGAGCTGCAGCTACTCTGCCCAGTCAGGGCATTGAGGACCTACATAGACCGATCACAGTCTTTCAGACAGTCGGATCAGCTTTTTGTTTGTTTTGGCGGCCGCACCAAAGGGTCTCCGGTCTCGAAACAACGCATTTCCCGTTGGATTGTGGATGCTATTAACCTGTGCTACTCCTCACTGGGCACTAATTGCCCCATAGGAGTCAGGGCCCACTCCACTAGAGGAATGGCTTCCTCGTGGGCTTGGTCCAACAGAGTTTCCATCCAAGACATCTGTGAGGCGGCCGGCTGGTCTTCGCCGTCCACCTTTGTCAGGTTCTATCACCTCGATGTCCCGACCTTACAAGCTCGGGTCCTGTCGGTGTGATTAGCGGCCTTCAACAAGTCCCGCTTCACGCCACCATAGGAAGTATCTTCCTTCAGTGTAACCATGGGTTCGGTTAGGCTTTGCCTCCGCTTGTCCTTTTGGCCCCCCTCTGGGTTGGCCAAATGCAAGCTATATCGTTCCCAGCCGTGGCACGGCGTGGTTGAATTCGTTCCCCATACGCAGTACGAGTGAAGTATCGAAAGGGAACGTACTCGGTTACTAACGTAACCTCGGTTCCCTGAGATACGGAACGAGTACTGCGTCACTTGCCGTGCCACGAGGCTGCGGCTCAGGGTCGTCGCTTCAGTCGATTGACACTGAAATCCTATGGCGAAACGCCTGCTTATATAGCCCTATACCCCGCCCATTTTGGCGGGAATATTCGCGCGCTTTGTCGCCATAGGCCGCGCAGCTATGCCGCGCCGCCATTGGTTCAACAACTTGTCTATGAGTGAACCAATGACGGTGCAGTTACACTGCGTTATTGAAAAAGGCTTCAGCAGCGGGGAAAAAGGGAGACCTTTCCCCATACGCAGTACGAGTGAAGTATCTCAGGGAACCGAGGTTACGTTAGTAACCGAGTACGTTTTGTGTGAGTGAACATGGATAGATGCCTGTGACTCCAGTTTGTTCAATCTGCTCCAAATATTGTGATCAGTGTAGAAATCACACAGAAAAGCATGAACCCATTATAATGACAAAATGAGAAAAAAAATAAAAAAATAAAAAATACAGCTTTAATATTTGACAGTCCTAATATTTATATAAAAAGTGTATTCATTATATGATAAGGGACCAAACTAAGCAGGTGCCAACATATCCTCATTCTCGTAAACTAAGAATAAAACGCTATGACTCAAATTGGAACAAACACTCAGAAGGAACACTTGCACTGGTTTTTGTTGAACACAATGTGATTTGTGACGCATCAAAAATCAATAAATTACATAAACCAAAATGGTCAATGTTTTTGGATGGATTATGTGACTATCATTATTATTATGAGTGCCACTGAATTTACAGTGCATGGAACATGTCAAAAACACAGTATTACCCCCATTAAAAAAAACCCCAAAAAAAACAAAAAAAACAAACAAAACACAAATACCAGGACCGATACCAATCACATCACATTTCATGGTTTAACAAATTATTTGAATTAAAAGTTCAAAAATTAAAATTATTACTATTTGAAAATTACAAATATTAAATAAATTAAACTGGTTAATTTTTAATGCTATTAATAAGTAAATAATACATCAAAACATTAGCATGTAGCCTTCAAATATTGATCAGTTAAATAAAAATTGCATAAAAAAAAAAAAAAAAGTAAAATAATAAAATGAAAAAACAAACAATTTTGACATACCAGATTTTTCTGTCTCGTCCGTCAAACATCACAGTTTCAGTTTCAATCTGACGTTTTAGTAAGGTTGTGACTTCCAAAACTTTGCAGCTTCTGAAACTTTGCAGTAGGGCTGCATGTTTTATCGCAGGATACGAAAAATAACATTGAACTTGAGCGTGATTAATGCTTAAACGCGATTCTTGTCAATGTAGTATGGCTTCAAATACTAATCCATCTGAAAGCACTGTGAGTTTGAATCACTTATGTACATTTGAAAAAGCAACATATTTTCCAGACATGAGAAACATTTAATAACATGTTTTACTCCAAACTCACTTCATAATGACAGTTGAGCATTAGTTGATGTCTTCTTACACAGAATAAGTCATGTGTTTATTAGTCATGTTTAATCAATCAAAGCATTTCAATCTTCTGTTTATTCAGCTACAGCGTTATGACACGTGTTATCTTCTTCTGCTGCAGGGCATGTTTTGAGTTTCTGTGCAAGAGCGCCCTCTGGCTTTCAGATGGAGGAGCATTTACTACTGATCACAGAGCCGTAAAGCTCTGACAAGCTGCGCATTAAATAATCACAGCCTTTGCCAAATCACATGCAATTTTATCGCAATAAATTGTGCAGCCCTACTAAGCAGTATGAAAAATAAAACTTTTCATATTTTGAATTGGTTATTTCAGAAAGTGGTGAAAGATATAATCAATGAAGGCAATATCACTTTAGTTCAGCTGCAGTGCAAACTCACTGATTGAGCGAAAACTCGTTATAATCAAACAGTCTGTTTAAGAAAAATGATGCACCATTAATCTCTTATTCACATCGTCTTTATACTTTAAGTGATTCACGATCGTGCAGAGCTCACCCTGAACAAAAACACATTGTAAATAGAAACCTTTGCCGTTCTTCACAGAGAACTTACACAATGCGCATGAGAGCGGGTACCGGATTGACCTGGTGCTCGGTACAACCACTGTTGCTCTAAGGCTGGTACAATTACATTTTTAAAATGCAAATTTGCTACCGAAGTACTGGTACTTTTGACAACACTAGGTTGTGATACTTTTTAGTACATTTATAATACTTTTTTAAAGTGGCACTGCAAAATGGTAGGCTCAGACTGCAGGTAATATGTGCTGTTTTTGAGGTGTAATCTTCCATGATGGGGTGAGCACAGTAGTACGTGAGATACACCCTGTTCTAATGTTCCTCACGTAGTTGACATTTGGACGCCGGCTATCCCACTGACGCTTTTAGATGTGGGATGGCCTTTTTGTGTCTGTCTCTACACTATTCTCTGCACGTGTTACTCCAGAGTCAACAACAGCAAAGTTAAAGGCTGTCCATTCGCTACCATTAAACCTGACAGCCACAGTGCGAAGAACAGCTTTTAATATGGATCATGACATTTGCTGTTAGAGCAAATATATTTAAAGCAATGGAAAGTATGAGAGATTAGATGAAGGCAATTTAAAGGCAATTCAGAATTGCTTTTCCAGGAGAAAATTGCACATTGATGGGAAGCTTAAAAATATAACAGCTGAAAACTTGTATCAGATACCTGGTTATATTAGGATGATTTTAGGATTGTTTGTGATGCTTACATTCCCATTTTAGGTATGGAATCAGTATTACCTTTGCTTTAGAGAATTGAAAGGGCTGGTGTTTGCTTGATACAGTGCCCAGATAATATAATACCCAGTGTATGTATTTAATCTGAGAGATTGAGAGAGTGCATGGATTTATGAAGCTCTCTGAGGGTCTCCGGGGTGAGCCCAACATACTGGACAACATTTAATAGATCTTGGGTCTTTGGAAGCTATCACAAACAGCCTGTAAATACAGTGGCACATTGTCCACCATAAACATAACCACAATCATAATAATCAATCGCGTAATACACCACAGACATTGTATGTAAGACAACACAACAGTTTTCAACATTGATAATAATCATAAGTGTTTCTTGAGCAGCAAATCAGCATATTAGAATTATTTCTGAATGATCATGTGACACTGAAGACTGGAGTAATGATGCTGACAATTCAGCTTTGATCACATGGATAAATTATAGTTTACTATATATTCACATAGAAAACAACTGTTTTACTTTGCAATACTATTTCACAATTTTACTGCATTTTTGATCAGATAAATGCAGCCTTTGTGAGCATAAGAAACTTCCTTCAAAGACAAAATTTTAATGTTTTACCTTTTGACAGGCACTGTATATATAAAATATATATAAAAAAGAAGCCAGTTTTTATTAATATACAATTATATTAACATTTTATATTTGCCTCTAGAAATTATTTTAAAGACAATTACAGTATGTACTGTTTATATATAAATCATGTCTCTCTGTAAAACGCTTTAATGAGTGCAAACTTAGGCTTTTCTTTAAGCAAAAGCATTTAGTTGAAAAGTTGACTTTGGAAATTTTGTGAGTTTTCCTAAAAGTCACTCATTCATGGACTAAGAAACACTTTCTGTGATGATAGAACAATTACAATGAGCAAAATAACAATATAACTGCAATTAAAGGAAAAGACTCTGCTGGGGAATTTAAAACTGTACAACACACACACACACACACACACACACCTACACACACACACCTACACACACACACACACCTACACACACACACACACCTACACACACACACACCTGTTTGTTTTTGTGAATTGTGGGGACTTTCCATAGACTTCAATGCATTTTACACTGAACAAACTGTACATTCTATCCCCCTACCCTGCCCCTACCCCTAAACCTAACCCTCACAGGAAACTGTGCAAACTTTTACTTTTTCACAAAAACTCATTCTATATGATTTATAAACCCATTTACATTGTGGGGACCGCTGGCTGGTCCCCACGATGTAGGTGAACTCAGGTTTATATTACATCATGGGGACATTTGGTCCCCACAATGTAATATAAACAAAAGCACACCTACACACACACACACACCTACACACACACACACACACACACACACACACACACACACACACACACACACACACACACACACACACACACACACACACACACACACACACACACACACACACACACACACACACACACACACACACACACACACACACACACACACACACACACACACAGAAAAGACAAACAAGCTTGGAAAGTGTTTGAAATCATCTCTTGAGAGTACAAGCAGTGTGTATCTACCAGAATGAAAAGGCTTTGTATTTTCAGTATAGGAGTGCATATTAGTCGCCAGCTTCCTTATGTTTTTTTTTAGCATGTTTACAGCTTTTGTCTAGCCTCCCTGCAGAGTGCTGTCTGTACAAAAGATCTGCTGAAAAGATTTAAGTCATATCAATGAAACTGTCATATTACCCATATCGTTTTAATGTTAGTTTGCGGCTGACATCATTTTGGGAGCAGTGTGATTTTAGATTACACAGGATGTGGAGTACAGTAGCTTCTTCCTGAAGTCAGTTGAATGAAGGATCATGCAGTAATATTAAGGCATATTCACACCAAGCACTGATTTTCACAGCGACATTTTAATATGTAATAATGCTTCCTCAACACTAGTTTGCACTGATTAAACTTTTTTTTTTTTAACTTTCACAATGCAGGTACATTTTTGTTTGCTTTGAAAATAATAATAATACCACATTTGGAATGAAAAACTGCGCTAGAAAGTCACACTTACAAATAATCAGCCCTGTTTCAGACAGTTTAAGATCAGTATTATCCTTCAAAACCTGCTCTTAGAGAATTGATGGCTCTCATAATTGAAGGAGTACAGCATGACAATTTGATTGGACTACATTTTCAAAGTACTGTTATCATTAATTTAATTAACGTTGTCAGTGTCATTGTTTCAGCATAAAGCATATGATTGTACCTCATCACTTCTGTATCTGCTATACTGCAGTTCTCTTGAGAGATGATTGCTCAACATCACCATATGCATTATTCTTTATGCAAAATAGATTTATACATGAGACTAGGCTGTGGCTTTTGTGAAACTCATTAAGTTTCCTGAAGTCTTGAGCATATCCTGTCTTTAAAAGCGTTCCTCTACTTGTCTAGCTTGGGTTTAGTTGTATTGGGATAATTACCAGGACTTTACAGTTGATTGCATTTTTAAGCTTTTGGGATTCTTTACAGATGCCAAACTTACAGAGTGTTCTAAATGTTAAGCCTGATTTTCAGTATAGCTTTAGTTCACCCCTTATAAATCCGCAATTGTTTAGTGTAGGCCTATAGTAGGCTGTGTTACGTATCCTGATTGACTTTATGATTAGTTAAATCTGTTTTGCACATGCATCCCCACAGAGTTAACCATTTCAGACAGTGCAGGACAGCCTCTGCCTCGTTCACTTCACGTCTGTGGGCGTTATGCACAGCTCAGTGTGGCCCAGGCACGGCGCCAGGATTCCAGTTTTGGATGGGCCAGACCAATTGTGGCCTTAAATTTAAAATGTAAAAAAAAAAAAAAAAAAAAGTTATCCAATCACTGCTTAACCTAATAAAAAAATATTGACTAACATAGCCTACTGTTATATTATCTGTGCATATACATAATATACATTATAATAGCTTGATGCTCTTTAAATATTTTGTTGCATTGTTAAAAGTTTCGGTGCATAGGACAGACTATCCGCGATCGCTCTCCATGGTTCTGACCAAAGAAATGGAATCTCCATTACGCATGAAACACATCATACCTGGCCTGCGTTTCCCGATAACATTGTCTCTTAGCGCTACGAAGACTCTTAAGGTATAACTTAACTAAAGGTATACTACCACTAAAGGTATATCATTGCTAGGCGTCTTCAGGGCTATCATCCACTCGCGAGGCATAGGCGCTGAAAGGCAGAGGCGCTGGCGCCCTCCTAGCACCGGCGCTGTTTTTGGTAAAACATGATTTTGACGACTTCATTAAGTTTTGTTTTATAGAAAACTCTTTTTAAAAGATATTCATTTTGTATAAATTGTATCTTAATTTTGATCAATGTTTTATCAATCAATTGCCCGTATTTAATAAATAAGAAGCAAATATATAGCAGACAATGTAATAACCTTAGTGTAATTGACAGAATTACAAAAAAAATATTTTGCTTCCTAAAAGTTAAAGCTTTTTTGTGTCACGCATGCATGCATGTCTATTTCCCTCATATTAAATATAAAACGCATGTGGACTGATATTTTTTCAATGTCTGGACTCCTTTATTAATGGAGCATATAAACAGACATTTCAATATATTGGTATTAAATGCATTTTCTGAGAATTTATATTTCAAGTTTTTACTGCAAATGTCGAAATGCGCGCTCTTTGGTCCATCAGTGCTTGAGTCACTGATCACATTAGAATAAAATATCTCTTACAAAAAAATGCAAAATTGACTGATTTATGAATGTATATGCATAGTTCTCATCAGTCGGAAATACAGAAAAACACTTTCATTTGTTGTATTTTTGATCCTGAAAGAAAACAGAACAACAAAAGAGCGAATCATAGGCCTACATGGAGTCTGTACGTGTTATGCTTCTTACACGGACTTTTGGGACTCAGTTTTGAACTGATGTCAAGGCCCAATAAATGAAATGCACAAATGGTAATTAAATAGATGATCTGCTTTTATGTCATTTTTCCTTTTTTATTCAGAATATTCACAAATGTGTTAGCTATGGCATGAAATATCTGATGTTTCGATTATCAAATACATGCAAGTGGAAGTGTAGTGTATTGTTGTTTAAACACCTTTATAACGATCGCGTTAGTTGAGCTGTATGCGCGATATTATTTTATGACACAAAATTTTGAAATGTAGGCTTAGATCAAACACCCCCGGCTGCCCCTAATCTATGTGATCACTCTCAATTCTGTAAATACATTTTTGATTGTTTTTTGGTGCATTGATGTTGCACTGTAGATTAGTTAAAGCTGGCTGGCACAGGCAATTTAGCCGTTTTAATTTGATTTGCCAACATGTAAAATGCATATCTGCAGTGTGGCCTTTCTGCAGTTATTTATATACATTTTGAAGGTTTATTGATCCAAAATGTTTTTATTCATTTTCTTCTATATCTTTGTGTGGTGTTCTGTAGGCCTACATGTTTATTCACATTGCCTTTCATTTCAGTTTAAAAAAGATAGCATCATTATCAGTTTCGTATATCACTTGACAGGCAATTTTGGTGGCTTTATTAGAAAGTTGTTTCTCTGTGCTGTGTGTGAAAGAAAATAAAAGTTGTCTTAAGGCGCGGATATAGGCCTTACTTCATTTTCCGCATCCCGTTCCATCTCGTGCACAGTTGAGAGCGTGAGCCTTTCAAAGTAGCTGCTACTGCTTTGGCCTTGAGCACGCAAAGAGTTTGTGCGCACTATCTAGTGGACTGCACACTCACACATATATGATTCGACTATCAGTCGAATATAGGCAATCTGATTCGACTATGTAAATCCGTAGTTGGGGACACCCCTAATGTAATTTGAAAGGTCTCATGGAGCAGATTACAGCAAGCATAGTTGTTTTGGGCTTTGACTTAACTTGAGCGAGTTCTTGTGCGTGAAACCACCGAAGACCCATATGTAAATAATGTTCGGATGCTGCATTTATGATACGTTTCGCTCGCTTGAAACGTGTAATTTTTCCACAACCAGAGCATATCATTATTTACAGCGGTGCTCCTGATTGAAATTCTAAATCAACATAATCCCTTGCGTTGATCACGAGATATTCCTCATGGAGGAATGATTTTAAAAAAGCCCATTACGTGGCATCAAGGGCTAAACAAAATGGCTACCTTGGTTTCAAATACTGTAACTTTTGATTGCTTTATGCTATCACCACAAAATTTGATCCAGATGCAGCTCACATGTAGCCACAATGTGTGAGGTTCAGATAAAATGTTTAAAATATATTCAGATGTTTTGTTTGAGGTTTTGTTATTTCTTCTGTGTTGTTTTTACAGTGTTTACAACTACAGCATGTGCCATAATTTGAAAAAGTTAACACTTTTCTGGGAAAAAACTGACATTGTGATATTTTGTTTTTCTTCCATATGTATTGTGACATGAAAAAAATAAATCACCAAATGACTTGAATATCTTTATTTGGAAATAACTAATCATTCTAGAATGATTGGGGTACTTTTGTAGGGAAGTGATTCTGCATAGAACATAATACACAAATTAAAAGCATAGATAAATACAATAGAATAAAGATACAAATGAAATAAACAGTGCTTTGTTTTCCAGGTAAGTCTAACGGTATTCAGATACAGAAATTGAATAACCAAATGTAAAATAACACTGCATAGTATTCACTGTATGAATTAAATATAATTAATTTTTAATTAAAGGGTTAAGAATCATGGGAGAATCTGTATTTGAAAACAAACAAGCAAACAAAAAAAAATCATAATTCTCTATTTATCTAGAATCGTGCAGCTCTTGTGTTTTTTCTTTTTTTTCACACATCTTCTATCCCCCTTTCTTTGTTTCTAATCTCATCTTTCTCTCTCTCTCTCTGCCAGCTGTTTGAGTTTTTAGGTCCTCAGGGGTTTGAGATGATCTCCATGCTCCTCCAGAGAAGGTCAGACATCGTGGACGCTCTGGTGTCCGTCCCGTCGGATTGCCGACCTCACTTCACGTCAGGTGAGCTCAGTAGCAACTTCTCAGGACTTCACAGCATAAACATGGCAAAGATCTCCTCATGTTTACATTTCCAGCAACACTGGTTTTTGCATTTAAATAACTTTGAGCAATGTTGAATTTAATGCACTACCAGTCAGAAGGTTTGGACACATATTATTACCGTTTGTCTGTAATTTAGTATGATGTAACTATAAATCTTGAGTAGATTGAAGTTGTTTTAGGGATGCTTTGAATTTTTTAGCAAATCAAATCAAAAATACTGGCTAAGAAAGTGAATGGGGAAAAATACTTCCAGAAACAAGGCTGAGGAGAAATTGAGCAGTCAAGGGGTCCACTCATAATGCATAATAATAACTCATAATGTGATGCAAATAGTGGGAAGCCTAATCCAAATCTTTAAGCCATACTCTTCTAGTGAATGATAATCTTGAAGTGATTTTGCCTGGCACAGTCAAATTTAAAAACAAATAAAGACCATTTGGAAGAGAGAGTGAATGAATGGCAGCTGGAGAGAGAAACACGGCCACTGACCCTTTAACCTCCATAAAGCTCTTTACAGCCGTCACCTCTCAAAACACTTTAAGTGCGTTAGTCTTTAAATCTTCTCTATTAACCTTCACTTCCTGTTGACCAGCTGTTTGTCTGAACTCTGGATGCTGAGTATCAGGATTTACTGTACCTGCTCTCACACAGACTCGGTGCTCACATTAACGGCAACTCAACTCACACTTGGCCATTTTCTTGGGACATCACAACATTGTTTAGATTAAAATAAAGCTCTCGCACATCATCTTTTTTTTCCCCCTGTGAGAATGTGTGATCATTTGCTCCTGTGCTGTACGGCAGAACTTGAACATGGTGACAACTTTAGTTGGTTTAGGTTTTGATTCACTTCCCATAGACAAACAGCTGCATGATTTTATAAAAGCTGTTTGTCTATGGAAATTTAATCAGTTCAAGCATGCTTAAAAAAAATAAAAAATAAATATATATATATATATATATATATATATATATATATATATATATATATATATATATATATATATATATATATATATATATATATATATATATACACATATTATATTTATTTATTTATTGTCAATAATATTAGTTGTAGATCCAGTTAGCAATGTCATATACTGAGGGTTTGGTTTAGCATATCCTTGTTACCCATATTGACCAATTTACTATGGGACCCACAAAGGGAAATTTGCAGCCATTTTTAGAACAAAAATCAAAAAACTTTTTTTATTGTCCCCAGGTAAAACCTTGTGTATTGTATGAATTACATTTTACAGTAAGGTCCCATTTATAAACTTATTAGTTAACTATATTAGTTAACATTAACTAACCATAAAAAAAAAATACTTATTAATCTCAGTTGATGTTAATTTCAACATTTAATAATACTTTATTAAAATTAAAAGCTGTATTTTTTCATATTTAATGGACCTTATTGTTAGAAATAATATACTTTTTTTTTTTTTTTTTTTACGTTAACAAAGGTGAATAAATTGTCACAATTGTATTGCTTATTGTTAATGTTATTTAATGCTTTAACAGGCGTTAACTAATGAAACCTTATTGGAAAGTGTTACCATTGTATCTATGATTTTATGAACAAAGACATTTCTCAAAATAATGCATATTCTATATATGGCATATAGAAAATTATTACCAAAAGAGATATAATATTCAAAGCGGGCGTGAAATAGAAATTTATCCTATTTTTTAAATGCCTTTTCATTTAATTTTTCAACCAACATTTTTTTTTTCTTTTCGATAATCTGTTTCACTCAGATGTACGTCACAATATGGAAAAAAAAAAGATATTTGACTTGAATGTATTTGGCTCAGATGCACAATAAGAAAATCCAGAAAATTACAAAAAAAAAAAAGAAAAATTTGGATATATATCTCAAAAAAATTGCATAATGAAAAACAAGCCTATTTTTGGACCATGCTTTGACATTTTAATGAGAGCTAAACACATTTTTATTTTTTTTTTCTTAAAATTTAAATGACTGCTTTTGTTGGCATTATAGTAAGGGGCTATTCACACAGAACATGTTTTTGTGTTATGCAAAAATGCAAGATGATATAAAAACATAATAATCTCAAGAGAAAAATTTTTTAGAAGTTGAGCTTCTTTTAACTTGTGTGCTGCACTTTTAGAAAATGAACATGAGAGACGAGATGAGAGGGCAACAGTCAATTTTTATTTTTTAATTTAGTAGATGAAATATGACACAAACATGTTCTTGACAAGTCTGACCAATTATGAGAAAATAAAGACTTATTTTTCTCATGGACAGATGATGCTCTGCTGGAGAGTTATTGCTGAGTAAACGCCACTGGAGTATGTGATTGCCTGACTGGGTAAACGTCAGCTTTGTGAAACCATATTAAGACATGAGGATATTGTCATAACACAACCTTCTTGGCTAGTGTTTCTTCAGCTTTCAGTAAATGCCTGACAGTGCCGTTCACACAACTTGAGAATATGAGTCTATGAAATATGTAAGCGTGCTAGTTAACAGTCTCTCATAGATGTCTTCGCACATCTAAAACAGAAAGAATGACCGTGGGAGCTTTGTTTTAAATGTGTGAGCGGGGTGCTTTAAAACGCAGCACGAGGTCTTTCACCACAGATATCATATAAACTCGTCTACTGCCAGCTACAATAATAAACCATCACTTTCATGGGCACTGTGAAGTGTGACAAGCCCACAGACCATAAAATGTGCAGCAGGAACACACAAAACCCAAAGCTTGTTCAAAGTAAAGTGTCTTCAAGTGGGTTTGTCCTGTCGGTCTACACTAACTGTGAGAATAAGTGACTATGAATATATGTGCAGCTCTATTGCTGCACTATAATTTCTAAGCTATATGTCATCGCAGTTAGCTCTCTCTTCCTGTGAGCACTTGGCCATTAATGAGAAACTGAGCTGCTCTTGAAAGACTTAATCCATTAAAATTCCACTTTTTAGTGAATTGGCCCTTTTCTGTAAGTGTTCAATTAGTACAATTACCACAGGTCGCCTGTACGGCACTGTGAAAAGCTCTGGAAGTGAGTGAAATAATTCACAGTGTGGCATATTCAACATTTAAGTATATATTAGTATATATTAGTATATATTTTTTTCTGAAATTCAAATTTTACAAATTTAGATACTAGTTTTGTACTTTGAGCACCTATGCAACAACCAGTTGAGAGAATGTACAGATGTGATCTTGGCAAGCTGTGGATACTTCGAACAAGGTTAAATATTTTTGCCTTTTCACTACATAATTCCCATACTTCCATCATTGTGTGATGACTTGAATGTGACTAAAATAAAGAAATAATATATCAATTAAGTAGGCCTGTCCAATCTTTTGACGGGTAGTGTATTTATGAGCGCATTTTAATATAGCTAAAATGTTATATCTTGATATTCTTAAAAATTTCGACAGTGCTGATTTTGCAGTAAACAGTTAGTATGTACTTTGTAAATCTTTGCGCACACACACACACACACACACACGCACACGCACACGTACACGCACACGCACACACACACACACACATATATATATTTGCAAAGATTTACAAAGTACATACTAATTGTTTACTGTAAAATCAGCAATAGTAAAAAAAAAAAAAAAGACTGATGACTTACCAAAATAAAAATATGAAAATTTGTGGTTTTTGCAGCAACAAAACAAGTTATTTTCTGCACAGATCTATTCTGACATACAGTATCAGGTTTTTTTGTCTTGTCCGTTGCCATGGTTATCACTGTCTATCATGGAATTTTTGGATTCATTCCCACATTTAAATTGTCAGTCCAGAAACATTGCAGTGTGTAGCATGAGAAATAAAACTTTTATTTAAAATGTGAATGGGTTATAAACAGAAAGTTTTATAATGACTGAAGCTGTCAATCACCCTGAGCTCACTGCACAAACACCGTTATAATCAATGAAGTTCTTGTATACATTGTGGCGTGTTTACACTTTGAATGTAATGAAAGTATTCGTGAGCATGTAGATCACAGTGAGTTAGTGAATGAAAACTACGTGTATTGAGTGTATTCTGACTATCTTAAACATTTCTGATTGGCCATTTCATGAATGCCTAGCCTAGTGGTTCCCAAACTTTGTAGTTTGGAGTACCCCCTGAAGGGATTGCCATCCTTCTGCGTACCCCCTCTCTTCCACTTCGCCTGCAGTCACACCTTTACCATTAAGGGACAATATTTGCCCCCTAAATTGATTTTTCCAGTGCATATTTTTTCCCTTTATGAATAACTTTATAAAATAAATAAAAAATGTTCAATAGAGAAATATGCAATGATGGTAAAACTAAGTAAAACGTTTAAACATTAAACTAAAACTGCCAGTAGGTGGCAGCAAGTCACTGTTTTTATGAGTGAGTCATCGAGTCATTCATTCAGTAACGAAGCAAGTGGCTGTGAATTAATCATTGATTCATTGACTCACAATTTGTTCAAAGCTGCAGAGTTATTCGAGAAACAGACATGTATTGTAGTTCTGCTGTGGTTTTTGTTAGAACTATTATTTCATTGCAAAATAGAGTAAATACTGACAGTACTTTGTTTAAAATGTACATTTTATTGACCTGTTGTATAATAATATCACGTTTGCAGTCATGTGGATATTTGGGAACAATTGCATTCTTGCTCGTTATCATCATTAAATACAAGAACTCACACAAGGTATGTTTTTGTATCATAGAAAGTTTGAGTCTTAAATCGAAATTAATCCATTATCTATGTCTATATTTGTTCTTCATGCGAGTTAGTGCTAAATCCCCACTTTTACAAAGCTGCATTGTCGAGAACGACAGTAATTTAATGCGATTTAAGGCAGCGGACTGCACGCAATCTATCATATGCATACTGCTTGTGTGGATACAGTCATTTTTGACTGCAAATGATGAGGTAATTTGATTAAATGTACTGGATTTACGGCATTTTGCAGTTAGAAAACCATGCTCTATTTTAATATTATTTTAAGTTAGAAATAAATGAACTATTCAGCATTTGTCACCTCACGTACCCCCAGGGGTATGCTTACCCCAGGTGGGAGCCACTGGCCTAGCCTTAATTTCTGATTAATACATTAGGGCTTTCCACACTTGAAATAGTTAACCCTGGGTCATTGTAAACCCAGTTCACTTTTCACAAGGCCCATAATCTACCCGAGGTGAACAATTAGTCCTGGGTGTTCATTATCTGACGTTTCACGCAGTACATTTCTAAACCCTGGGTTAATGTCCTTATTTGCATTTTTGCAGTGTCAATATAATTGGTTGGACAAGTGCAGCGTGTGACCCGTTCATAATATATATTGCCGACTGTACTTTGAAGTTTTTTTTTTTCCCTGAATGGACTTTTTGGACGATAAAGGTACAAATGAAATGATCTCCTTTCCACTCCAATTGATGCGTTTTTTCATCGCCGTTTGATATTTTTCCGCATCAAATGCTGAAACGGCTGTTTATATATACAATGCACAGCATTTCCATGACTGTAAAAAGCATGTGAATGAAGTACGAAATTGGTTCTCGGTTAAGCATCTAGTCATAACCAGATTACTTACAAATTGATTCCAAATAGCATGACAAAAATTGTAGTTGGCTACGTATTCCAGTACATTACACATTTAAGGTAACGTAATCCAACTACTTTTTGATTACTTTTAGATTGTTTTTGAACTAGCTCGTTTATCACATTGATTTGAATAGCATAATCTTGTACCATATTGATATAAAAAATATTTAAAGAAATATATATATATATATAAAATATAAAAAAAGAGAGAAGGAAAATAAATTCCATTCTTTATCAACAACATGTAATCAATAAAATCAAGTAATCATTAAAAAAGTAGTATTCTGATTATGAGTATTTTAAACGTAATGTAATCTAATTACAAATACTTAATTTTTGGAATCTGATTATGTAATACGGAATAATTAATTAGTCACTACCCAGCAATGGTCGTGACATTCTAACACCACATCGTTTCACACTGCACGCGTTTGGCACTACAATGGGGGGTTAACGGCTCAAACGCGGTGCTAACGCTGCTTCTAAATAATGTGTGAAACATTCCTGTACCTGGGGTTAAAGTAAGGTATAGCTCAAAAATATCCCTGGGTTAAGTGCAATGTGAAAAGCCTTATTCCTCTGGTTTCACAGACAAGCCTTAAGCCTAGTCCCAGACTAAAATACATGTTTGAGTTGTCTTAAATGAAAGAAACTTGCACTGACATATCTTAAAATAAGTCAGTGCTATTGTATTCAAGATGCAAACCAGTAATGTAAAAGGAACATTTATAAAAGCTGGACTATGGCCTGGCTTAATCTAAGCCTTGTCTGTGAAACCAGTTTCTTGACAACTTTTTCACCTGATGCACTTGGTCAACTTCATGAAGGTTACAGGTGTCAGTAATGATAGAAGCATTATAAATATGTCATATTACTCAAAACTCCATTGACAGCAGTGTACCTGGACTAGCTCCCTATAACTCGAGTGAGCAAGTCACATGAAAGCTGGAGAGGCGGGGATGTTCAGCAACTGTGTCTGTAGGGGTTCAGGGGGTGCAGACGTGACCGTGTCCCCAATACAGCACTGAAGAAAAGCCCAGAGCCGCCTTTGAGATGGAAATGTTAAGGAGGTAGCGAGGGTGTCCAAGGCAGTATGAATTATTCAAAAGAACCTTTTGAGTCTTGACGGTCAATATCTGTGACTGAAAGGAGAGACAAGCCCAGAACTGCGGTTCTCAGAATAGGATTCTTAGATCTGAAAGTATGAGCTGGTTTGTCTGTAATAGGCATTTCTGTCAGAGCCGTGAGATGTGAACTAGGTTACAACTAGTTTGGCATAAGAATGTGTGTGAGTGTCAGGCTTTGTGTAGCATTGATAGCACAGCCGTGTTCACACACAATGCCATGAATTCATGTTTCATGCCTCTTCATGCATGCATGAAAACATGAGAGGCCTGCCATAGATGTTCTATCAAGAAATAACTTTTTGAAGAACTCTTTCTTGGTATGCCAGCAAGAATAGATCAGCTAGGTGTACACTTGTATGTTTACTTGTATTATAAGATTCCTTTGAGCACATCTAATATGTGTTAGCAGCATGGCTGCGGGTCCTTAAAATGCATTTAAGTTTTCCTAATAAAGGGCCTTAAATTATTAAATTCAGATTTGATCTTAAATATTTTTGGTAACATTACCGCAGAAATTTCTCCAGTCTATCATTGGACAGACGGAAGAAGATTAGTAGTTACTGCGTAATCAGAGAGGATTGAGGTACAGACTGAATGGAACGTCAAAACATCCATGGCCGGATGATAAGCAGACTACATTTCTCAGGTGGATAAAGCAAACCAGCGTCTTGCTAGTAAAGTTTTGATGGATGAGGATTGCAATCAAGGCTGATTTTTTTATTTTTTTTTTGGTCTTAATTTGCATAGAAGGTGGTATTTAAAAGGTCTTAAACAGTCTTAAATTGAACTTGTTTATATCTGTAGACACCCTGGTTAGATCAAGTCTCCACATCATAAATATTAGATCCAACCCAACACCGGATCCTGTCAGAGGATATCCGTTTTGTCTGGTATCCAAAACCAGTCAGCAGAGTTTTCTCTGATACCTAAAACCTGTCAACAGGAAATCTTGTTTGGTACTTAAAATCAGTGTTTTTCCACTGTCTTCTATCAGCTTAAAGGGGTGGTTGATTATGATTTCAACTTTTTAACTTTAGTTAGTGTGTAATGTTGCTGTTTGAGCA
The DNA here is from genome assembly GCF_024489055.1 of Chanodichthys erythropterus. NCBI lineage: Eukaryota > Metazoa > Chordata > Actinopteri > Cypriniformes > Xenocyprididae > Chanodichthys > Chanodichthys erythropterus. The sequence goes on from NC_090222.1 coordinate 2,327,911, forward strand.
TAAACAACATCTGCAAAGTTATGACGCTCAAAGTTCAATGCAAAGGGAGATATTTATCTTTTACAGAATTCTCTGTTTAAGGACTAACAAACGGCTGGTAGGGACTACAACGAGCTTCTTCCCGGGTTGGTGACATCACTAACCCTAAAATTTACATAAACCCCGCCCTCTAGAACACGCAAAACAAAGAGGGCGAGACCATGTTATTGCAATACAGTATGTAACACAAATGCAATAGCATGTCATAAAAGCAACATACGTTATGACTGTAATTAAACTAAACTATACCTGTTTTATCTTAATGCAGCATATATCATCTGGCTCTGTAGGATCTTACAACAGTTCCCACAAAAGGTTTATAGATGACATAATATGCTAATCAATGACTTTAAGATGGTTAACTCCATCAGCTACATTAATTTATCAACCAACCATTCAGAAACGTCCTGTTGCATTCTACATGATTTCACTTCTTCTTGAGTCTCTCTATCATTGTCCGACTTGAACATAAAAGGCTGAACAGTTTCTGACATTTTCAGTGAGTCTGCTTGAGGTAATCAGTGCTGCTAATGCTGCTAACACGAGCTTATGAAACTCCGCCCTCGTCTTAGGAGCAGCAACTCATTTGCATTTAAAGGGACACACACAAACAGAGGGTTTTTGCTCACCCTCAAAAAGTGACAAATTTAAAGGTTCCCTCTGTCCCACGAGCTCTCGACTATATATGCATCGCATAAACAAAGTTTACACAGCTAATATAACCCTCAAATGGATCTTTACAAGATGTTCGTCATGCATACTGTATGCATGCTTCAAATTATGTGAGTAAAGTATTTATTTGGATGTTTACATTTGATTCTGTGTTAGTTTGAGGCTATGCTCCATGGCTAAAGCTAACACTACACACTGTTGGAGAGATTTATAAAGAATGAAGTTGTGTTTATGAATTATACAGACTGCAAGTGTTTAAAATTGCAAGTATTGTCTCCGTGAATACAGTAAGAAACGATGGTAACTTGAACCACATTTAACAGTACATTAGCAACATGCTAATGAAACATTTAGAAAGACAATTTACAAATATCACTAAAAATATCATGATATCATGGATCATGTCAGTTATTATTGCTCCATCTGCCATTTTTCGCTGTTGTTCTTGCTTGCTTACCTAGTCTGATGATTCAGCTGTGCACAGATCCAGACGTTAATACTGGCTGCCCTTGTGTAATGCGTAAAATGGGCTGTCATTATGCAAATATTGGGGGTGTACATATTAATGATCCCGACTGTTACGTAACAGTCGGTGTTATGTTGAGATCTGAGTTTTTTCCGGAAATCTTTTAAACAAATGAGATTTACATAAGAAGGAGGAAACAATGGGGTTTGAAACTCAATGTATGTCTTTTCCATGTACTGAACTCTTGTTATTCAACTATGCCAAGATAAATTCAAATTCTGATTCTAGGGCACCTTTAACATGCTATAAAACAATTATCTGTGGGGTATTTTGAGCTAAAACTTCACATACACACTCTGTGGACACCAGAGACTTATTTTACATCTTGTAAAAGTGGCATTATATGACCCCTTTAACCCTTTAAGACTGGATGGAGCATCGGCGCTCCCATTTGCGTGTCTCTCTTTAAGAGCCAATAAAAATTGAATCCATATAGGTAGCACAAAAATTCATTTTGCATACAAAACCAGAGACTTTAAACTTTCATATCAAGCCTCCAACATGTTTCCGTTGCGTTGTTTTCACCCTCTAATGAGTCTGAGTAATATGCGTTTACAACAAAAAAAGCACAGCCACTAACTGAATACATATATGTATATTTCACATGCTCATAACTTCATGAAAAATGCACAGATCATAGAAAATGCACATCAATATTTAAAGCAGATTCTCACGATTAGAATGAACCCAAAATCACCATAATATAATGTGTGGATCACAAGATCTTACTCACGGAATTATTTAACATACTTGGCTAAAAACATGCCTCATCTCTGCGGGATGCAGTGTGTATCCAATGTTCCCGGACCCATCCAACGTGGAATAACACAAAATGGATATAATTTTAAAGCTTAGAATCTCATCTTTTTAATGCATCTAAAAAAACAAAACAAACAAAAAAAAACACTCAACGCTGAAAAACTACTGAAAATCTCCTGACGCCTGCTGAGAAGCACCTCTAAACCAGAGTTTACGGCCCGTTGGCGCCACCTGGCTGTGGAAAAAAAAAAGAATAACAATTTATTAAACTAAACTTTATGCTATCACCACGAAATTTGAACCAGATGCAGCTCACATGTTGAAGAGCATCACCAATAAAGAATTTTTATCCGATCTTATTGCATTCCTGAGTTATTCCATGTCAAATTATAAAAAAATAAAAATTATTTTAAATTTTGTATATATTTTTTGTCTTTTATCAGCTGTTTCTCAGGATAAAACTGTCCTAATGTAATTTATATTTTCTTAATTTAAAAAAAGTGTTCTATCAAATGATACCTACCTTTTGACTGTCCTTGCTACAGTTTTGGAGTTATGAGTCTTTACTTTTGTGTTTGTCGCTCAGGAAAAAAAAAAAAAAACCTCTAAAAAAACCTCTAAAAAAACCTCTTCAGATCTTAAAGGGTTAAAAGGTTGACTAGGAAAGCAAAAGAGCAGAAAACAGATGATGAAGTAATGATTAAAAAATGAGCATGGTTTATTGAATAATCTTTCATAAACACTTGACATCTGACCAGCATTCATACAACAAGTGTTGTTATACTAGACTTCACAACAACACCCCATAAAACCTTGAAATTGTGATATTATTTTATTTGTGAAGACAAACATTCCACGTCTCATGAAACCCCCCCCATCCCCCGGCCAACAAAAATAGGCATTGCAAGAACAGTGAAATAATAAGTAATATAAAATATAAAAACATAAATAAAATAACAAATGAATTAAAGATTAAATTATATAAAACAAATGGCAAACTACATGAATGATTAATGATTAATGAGAAAAGAAGTGATTATAAAACTAATTCAAGTAAATAAAACAAAACCCAAATGTATGATTGCTCTATTGAAGCTACACACACAGGTTGCTACTGAAACAGATCCTTAGATCCATTATATGATAAACGGAAGCTCAGATGTGCTTGCTTGACACTCAAGAACCAATGGAGTTTGTTAAAACATGCAGATTTACCAGGCTATCTTTTTAACATGTAAAATGAGTAATGATGGGCTGCAAGTTTTAGTTCACCAACTATGTAAAATTCTGTCATGATTTACTCCCCCTCATGTCGTTCTAAATCTGCATGACTTCCTTTCTCACAAAAGAAGATATTTTTAAGAATGTCAAAGAACCAAACAGTTTTGGTTACCACTTGCTTCAATTTTATGAACAACAACAAAACAACATACATGGAAGTAGGCTAAATGATGACAGAATATTCATTTTTGGGTGAACTATAACTTTAAGAAATGTTTTCTTTAAAGCAGAGCTGACATCAAACAAAATTTATACAGAATCATGCAATATATTAATAAACATATTTCATGTATACATTGAGAACATGAGAACATCAAACCTATGCTTCTTGTTAATTATCCAACTAATGTCTTTGAGGCTGGAAAGCAGGTAAATGATTTGTTACCAGCACAATGGAGACTTGCTGTACACTGTGTATTTTTGTGCATCATTGTGAGCTGGTTGGAAGGATATTTCTGAACTCACCTTAACAAAGAACATGTTTGCTAGAGGACCCAAAGGCTTTGAGAAGTTGAACTTGCTGGTTTTGAAGCAGTTCAGCCCAGCAGCAGCAGCATATTAAGAAGATGAAAGCCAAATGCGGTAGTTTAATGTTATTACTGACGTGAGTGAGAGAAGATCACAGCCGAAGACAGTCTGCCTCTTGGTGATAATTCCTCATTCTTTCATTCTTTTCATTTAATGGAAGACCAAAACAGAATTACTCACTGAATTAAGGTCTTTTATTTTTGATATCTATCTGACACAGTTTTAAAGACTAAAAAGAATACATAAGCAATGTGAAGCTTTAAAGGAGTACTTCATTTTTCGTCAGTGGCTTGGAACGTTTCTTGCTTGGAATAGAATACGAACATATAAATAGTGTGCTTGCACAGAATGTAAATTATCTGTATGCATGGACTGCCCAGATGACCTATAGCTGAGAAAATATATAACACACTGCCAAATGTTTAAGCCTTTTTACACAACAAATTAATTATAAATGCAAATGAGCCTGTGGCATGTGTTAGACTTCAGAAATTATAAAACAGTTTGCTCTCTGTGTTTTGTAAGTTCAATCTACATTTCTGTTTGATGTTTCTGGGGTGCTATTGTACACTATCACTTAATCTATTCATAATGAAATTAATTTAATAAAATTAAATAAAATGATCAAATTAATTTATTTACAGGACCATAAGGCAACAAATTCTTGGTAAAAACCGCAAGGTTCTCTACCTCTCTTGGCAGCTGAATCCACTGAAATTACCATATTTATTTTCAAGTTGATAACCACACCACCCACATTCATCTTGATGCTGTCACAACAACTACTACTGTCTGAAATATGGCTGCTCCATATATATATATATATATATATATATATATATATATATATATATATATATATATAGCTCTGGAAAAAATTAAGAGACCACTTAACATTCTGATTTCTGAACTTGGAATGGTCTCTTAATTTTTTCCAGAGCTATCTATCTATCTATCTATCTATCTATCTATCTATCTATCTATCTATCTATATATATATATATATATATATATATATATATATATATATATATATATATATATATATATATATATATATATATATATATATATATATATATATATATATATATATATATATATATATATATATATATATATATATACATGTGCTGGTCATATAATTAGAATGAGAAAAAGTTCATTTTTTTTTATTGTAAATTATTTTAAAAAATGAAATTTTAATTTATACTAGATTCCCTACATGTAAAGTAAAACATTTTTTATTTTATTTTATTTATTTTTTTTTTATTTTAAATTTGTTGATTAGAGCGTACAGCTCATGAAAGTCCAAAATCCAGTATCTCAAAATATCAGAATATTTACATTTGAGTTTCATTAAATGACCATCCCTACAGTATAAATTCTGGGTATCTCTTGTTCTTTGAAACCACACTAATGGGGAAGACTGCTGACTTGGCAATGGTCCAGGAGACAATCATTGACAGCCTCCACAAAGAGAGTAAGTTACAGATGGTCATTACTGAATGTGGTGGCTGTTTACAGAGTGAAATATCAAAGCATATTAAATGCAAAGTTGACTAGAAGGAAGAAATTGGGTAGGCAAAGGTGCACAAGCAACAGGGATGACCACAAGCTTGAGAATACTGTCAAGTAAAGCCGATTCAGACACTTGGGAGAGAGTGGATACGTGTACTGTGGTCAGATGAATCAGTATTTCAGGTATTTTTGGGGAGAAATGAACGCCATGTGCTCCGGAACAAAGAAGAAAAGGATCATCCAGACAAAGCCAAGGTCTGTCATGGTATGGGGTTGTGTCAGTGCCCTGGGCAAAGGTAACTTGCACTTCTGTGATGGCACCATTAATGCTGAAAAGGACATAGAGATTTTGGAGCACAATATGCTGCCTTCAAGAAGACATCTTTTCCAGGGACGTCCATGCATATTTCAACAAGATAATGCAAAACCACATTCTGCACACATTACAAAATCCTGGCTGCGGAGGAAGAGGATACAGGTACTTGACTGGCCTGCCTGCAGTCCTGACCTGTCTCCAATAGAGAATGTGTGGCGCATTTTGAAGCACAAAATGCGACAACGAAGACCCCGTACTGTTGCCCACCTTAAGACTTGTTTGCAGCAAGAATGGGACAAAATTACACCTGAAACACTTCATCACTTGGTGTCTTCATTCCCTAAATGTCTTTTAAGTGTTGTGAAAAGGAATGGCAACATTACAAAGTGGTAAATGCTTTACTGTTCCAACTTTTTTGGAAATGTGTTGCAAGAATCAAAATAGGAATTTAAAAAAAAAAAAAATAAATAAAAAAAATCTTGTATTAGAGCAGTTACAATTTGGTGCTTTAAGTACAATTCTCTCATACTGATCACTGGAACTAGAAACTCTCTGAGGATTTGAGAATTAGAATTTTTGCTCTCCACAAAGATGGCCTAGGCTATAAGAAGATCAGTAACACCATGAAACTTAGTCACAGCACAGTGGCCAGGGTCATACAGCGGTTTTCCAAGACGGGTTCCACTCGGAACAGGGCAAAGAAGTTGAATCAAAGAAGTTAAGACCTTGTGCTGTGCATCAGGTGCAGAAGATGGCTTCAAAAATCAAACGCATGAGTGCTGCCAGCATTGCTTTAGAAGTTGCAGAAGCGGAAGGTCAGCTTGTCAGTGCTCGGACCATTCGCCGCACACTGCAACAAGTCGGCTTGCATGACCGTCGTCCCAGAAGGAAGCCTCTTCTGAATCTAGCTCACAATAAAGCCCTCAAACAGTTTGCTGAAGACAACCTGTCCAAGAGCATGAATTACTGGAACCATGTCCTGTGGTCTGATGAGAATAAGATAAACTTGTTTGACTCAGATGGTGTCCAGCATGTGTGGCGACGCCCTGGTGAGGAGTACCAAGAAAACTGTGTCTTGCCTACAGTCAAGCATGGTGGTGGTAGCATCATAGTCTGGGGCTGCATGAGTGCTGCTGGGACTGGGGAACTGCGCTCCATTAAGGTAAACATGGATTCCAACATGTACTGTGACATTCTGAAGCAGAACATGATGCCCTCCCTTCAGAAACTGGGCTGAACAGCAGTTTTCCAACGTGATAACGACCCCAAACACACTGCCAAGATGACAACTGCCTTGCTGAGGTAGCTGAAGGGATGGAGTGGCCAAGTATGTCTCCAGACCTGAACCCTATTGAGCACCTGTGGGGCATCCTCAAGCGGAATGTAGTGAAACACCATGTGTCTAACATCCAGCAGCGATGTCATTATGGAGGAGTGGAAGAGGATCCCAGAAACAACCTGTGCAGCTCTTTATGAAATAAATGTTTTTTCTCCAAAACACGTTAACCACAATTATTGGCACCCCTATATTTTTTATGAGTAAAATATCTCTGAAGTATATTCCCATTCATATTTACTTTTTTTAGCACACCAGGGTGATCATAAACATAAAATTGTCCAGCCATGACTTCCTGTTCCATAGGAGTATAAACATGAGGAAACACAAAGGCCAAATTCCCGTAATCATTCATCACAATGAGTAAAACCAAAGAATATAGCTCTGATGTGCAGAAAAAGATTGTTGAGCTTCACAAAATAGAATTGAAAATCCACATTTCCACCATCAGGGTAATAATTAAGAAGTTCCAATCAACTAAACATGTTACAAATCTGCCTGGAAGAGGACGTGTGTCTAAATCGTCCTAATGCGCAGTGAGAAGGAAAGTTTGAGAGAACAAAGACTCTCCAAGGATCACAGCTGGAGAACTGCAGAGATTAGTTGACTCTTGAGTCTCAGAAAGCCTAAAAAAAATCAAACAGCACCTACATCATTGTTCGGGAGGGTTTCAAGAAAAATCCTCTGCTCTCATCCAAAAACAAACTCCAGCATATTCAGTTGTCAGACAAGACTGGAACTTCAAAAGGGATTGGCTTCTATTGTCAGATGAAACTAAAAAAGCTTTTTGGCAGCAAACCCACCAGATGGGTTTGGTGCACACATGGATAAAAAGTGTCCCATGTCCACGGTTAAATATCCTGCTGGATCTTAAATGCTGTGGGCCTATTTTTCTGCTGAAGGTTCTGGACATCTTGTTCAGATATATGGCATCATGGATTCTATCAAATACCAACAGATAAAAAATCAAAACCTGACCACTTCTGCTAGAAATCCAATAATGGGCCGTGGTTTGGATCAGGACAATGATCCAAAACAAACATCAAAACAAACACAAAAATGGGTCACTGAGCACAAAATGAAGCTTCTGCCATGGTCTTCCCAGTTCCCTGACCTGAACCCTAAAGAAAATGAGTGGAGTGAACTGAAGAGAAGAAGCTCTAACATGGAGCTGGGAATCTGAAGGATCTGGAGAGATTCTGTATGAAGGAATGATCTCTGATCTCTTGTCAGGTCTTCTCCAAACTCATCAGGCATTATAGGTGAAGACTCAGAGCTGTTATCTTGGCAAAAGGAGGTTGAGAAAATGATTGAATAAAAGGGTGCCAATAAAAATGGCCAATCTCCAACGTGTTTTGGAGAAAAACATTTATTTCATAACGTGATTCCCCCCCTAAAGGATAGGCTTCTTTGATCACATTTACCAAGGGTGCCAATAATTCTGATATATACATATATATATATCACAATATGGCTTAATTAGATAATCAAAATGAAAACCTGTGTTTCAAAGCAGTGCTATTTTAGTTTTATTAATATTTGATATTAGCTTTTATTTATATATTTTCATGTTAATTTCAGTTTAATTTTTAGTTATTTCATTATGTGCTTTTTCATTTTATTAGCTTTTTAATATTGCTTTTTAGATTTAATTAATTTTTTAACATTTCATTTTCTGCTTAAACTTGAGCTTATTTTAGTTTATTGGCAAGGCAACAATTTAAATTTTCGTTTAGTTTTTCAGCTATTTATATTTTATTTGATTTAATTTCAACTTTGTTTAAATTTTTTTAATAGTTTTAGTTAACTTAATAGTAAAATAACTTATACTGACTAGAAGTGAAACTCAAGAGAACGTTTTAGTGCAACACCGGCACCCAGCAGCAGCCCTGCGTTTCCGCCATTTTGGGATGAAAGCGACTCGGCAGTCCACTAGCTTCTATGGCAATATCAGCTGCTTTGTTAAAAAAAAGAAAAGAAAAAAAAGTACATTTAAAGCTGAAATCCAACCTGAATGATGACAACACAGAATAACATACAATCACTAGTGATCAGACTAGTTTAAGTCTTCCACTTTTTTCACAAAACATTTCGCTCTCTAGAAACCCAGTCAGTTTGGGTTAAAATTCTTTGAAGTTCAAGTATTAGCATTATAAACACTGAATTAATACCAACATATGAAATTTGGACATGCATCAGAAAAATTGGGAATATTTGACAATAAATATATAACAGAACAGCTTGACAGTAAACTGTTTTTGCAGTGTTGTCTTATATTAATGTCCGTTAAAGCAAGACTATGTAAACAAAAAAACACAGCCACTGTGTCCAAAAGTGGGAATTATGGGATAACAGACACAGCAATGCATCATGTTCTATAAGACCATGTTTGTTGCGTGATCCAGGGGATTAAAATGTACAATATATATTTAAGACCTAGTGGAGTAATTTACTATTACTATTACTCCACTCGGTTTGAAATGTATATTATACGTTTTAATCCCCTGGATCACGCAACAAACATGATGATCTTAATGTTATTAATTGTTAATTTATTAATTTACTATTAATAGTAAATATGTAAAGTTGCATAAAATAGAAATACTCAATGCATTTAAACCATTTTGACTATTACTTTATAGACAGCTTGAGCATTTTCTTGTGTTTTAACCACTAGCTGAAGTCATCTTTTGTTTCTAACCAAAAAAATTTGTACAGTAGTTGTAGCAGTACTAACATTGTGTAAAATAATTCAGCTACCTTTTAAAAATTAAGAATTTAAATTAAGATTTTATTAACTGGTTTTATTTTTATTTCAAGTTGTACCCTTAAAGCATACTGCTGATGCCCATGTTAGTTATTTTTTATTTTTTTTACAGTTAAGTGGAAAAGAAGTGTGCTTAGCACCTGCAAGCCTGGATCATTTCACACCCAAACCAATCCTGTCACAGTATATACTGATGTTTGGAGACAAATTCCCTCTTGAAACTTTTGGCAAAGTTTGACAATAATAAACTTAGCATGTATTCAACTGGTCAGTTTTTTTTGAACAGTGTGAAGGCCATTGAACAGGATAGAGACACCAGACTATCCAGCAGTGAGCTTTAGATGGCAATTAAAACAGACGCATTGCATAATTAACGTTGTCATTAAAGAGGACATGTCTGATTAGATCAGGCTGGTTTGTAATGACCTGTCTGAAAACTGAGCCGTGTGACTCTGTGGAACTTAAACTTTCATTCACACAGCTCCATCTCCGGCTCTTTTGCACACAAAGCTGTCTTGTTGGCAAGTCTTGCCTTTCACAGACTGTCTGGCATCAAGTTCAAGAGGCAGGAAGATTGAATCTTTGCACCATGTCTGTGTCTTTCATGTATCACTCCTCTTGGACTGCTTTGCTAGTCAATCTTTTGTTAAAAACAGATGTAATATACTGGAGCATATAAAAAAGTGCATCTGTAATTGAACCTTTTCAACTTAATGACATCAGAGACATGAATGCATTTAAACACATGAACACATGACTGGCCACATGTTAACAACACCTATTGGGTGTTTAGAAACTTGGCTCTCCCAGTCATGGTAAGAAAGTAGGATAGATGGTGTTATGAACTGCATATATAATATCCTGATTGTGCGAAAGTAGCACCTGCTGCTCTGAATGTCCTTCTGAAGAATTCTAATTAAACAAGTATCTGAAGATCCCCGATCATTTCAGTCTTATCTTAGTGAGTGTTGACATTTCAGGTTGTATTTCTATATGAATCTGTCACAGTATACAAGGCTGTTCTAGAAGGCAGAGTATATGTCTCCTGTTTAAAGACCAGAGAGAGTGGAAAATGGTTATAAACTAACTGGTTATATTACAACTGTTTTTAATGTAAGAAACCTTGACAAACATCAACTTAGTATCAGCTAGGTGATGTGACCAAAATCTTAAAGGGGTCATGAAATGGAGAATCAAAATACTCTTGATATTCACACATAAAAGACATACAACAGTGGTTCTCAATCTTTTTTTGGCCAGCGCCAAATTTGAAGCGAAACTGAAAGTAAAAACCGGTGTTCTCACGCAGCCTACCTCTCTCGCTCGGCACAAATTCAAATGTTTCCATATTAGCAATGTATTTGGATGCTGAACTATCTATTATTATGTAAACTAGGATTTGTACTTCACTCCCGTTTCCATATCGACAAAAAAAATCATCCTCTTTACATAAGCAAAAATGTGCTTGGCAGGACCAATTTCAGCGGTGGTTACGATGAATTGCACATATAGGATACTACTTTTTTATATGTTTGGCTGACTGTATTTTATTTTGATGATGAACAGGCTGTGATGTCAAGTTTGCAGTGCTAGACTATGTTGTGTGCACACGAGAGGCGCCGGCGTGATCACTTCAACTGTTTGCTTATACCAGCAGAAACAACTTAAAATACTCCGTAATTTACAGATATGATTAAGACATCATTCGATACTACAAAGTTAACTTTTATTTGTGTACACTCAGCACTAAAAACAGAGAATTATGCTTTTGCGAAATAAAGAAAACAGGATGCACTTTTTGCCATCTCAGTTTCCTTTAGCCTATTGAAGGGAACTTGGGATAGAGTCTTCAGAGAGAACTATTTGTGCTGTTGGACATCGTTTTATTAAAATGTTGTGAGGAGACGCAGAAGAACTGATGAAATACGGGTGGTTAAACGCTGTCAGCCTCCACATGAACATGCTCACGCACAAAATGACTGAGTTTAAACATCTGATTTCTATGTTGAGGGCTGTGTTTGTCAGACTTTGTTGGGCCAGGCCTAATGCATAATGCCATGGTGTGTTACCCACAAATGGTCACTATGAGTATGCCAATAAATGGTTTCCATCACCTTAACGCGCATTTGAACTAACGCAAAACTCAAGATAATCTGTGTCTACATATTGAATTTCTTTGATAATTCTGACATTATTAGGGCTATTATATTATGTAAAATAGAATAGAAATGCAGGATTTGTTGTGACCCCTTATAAACTGAAAGGATAAGGAATAGCATAAATCAATTTAATTAAAACATAAAAAATGTAAATAAATAAATCATTTAAAAATGGACAAATGAGTAGACATTTAAATTTGTTGTGCAATACTTGTTTTATGTCAAATGTTTGATTATTCATGTTAAATGTTAAATAAAATAGAACATTAAATTAATAAATAGTAGGCCTAAATAGACATATGAGACCGTTTATTCACATGTTTAAAACATAGTTTAATAAAGCCAGCATTTAAACATATTTTGACAGTTTTTTTTTTCTTTATCCATTTGAAAATATAGTTCAAATATGCTATTATAAACTCGTAGGGGCAACAGATCAACTTCCGACTCTCTCCCATGCCACTCAAAGTAGATAAGATGCTGTCGACAGTAAAAACGACCATATATGGTCATTAAAGCGATAATGTTTGCACTTTTTTGGGGGTTTTATTACGCATTTGGGAGAGTATTGCAAAAAGCTGCTTACATTAATCTTACTTTTGAAAAAAAATAAAATAAAATCATGATTTTTCATGAAAACATATCTTATAATTATAGGCCTAAATACCTTGGTATCAACTTGCTTTCATTAATGGTATAATTAATTTCAAATGTATTTGGTTTGTCATGATAAATTGTCAATAATTAAACACATATCAACAATTAGAAATTATTATTGTAGCCTATTATCAATTATTTTTAACTATCTTGAAACTATCCAAGCAGAGTTTCGCTCTCAGATGTGCGGCGGAATTAATACTTTATCTAAATGTGATTACAGACTATATTTTATATTTGAAAATATAAGTGGTTCTTAAGTCAAAACTTCTCTTGTCTTTTTGTCTTGTCTAGTCCAGTTCACTATCTTGCGATATCTAAACTTATGTTTGTCACACCTCTGAAAGGAGTATTTGGCCAATCAGATATCATCCTGTTTCAAAAGGGCTTTTTTCTGCCCCCCATCATGAATAGGTGTTACTTCCCGTCTCTGCTTTAGCAGAGAGTACCATTTTAATTTCTATTAAATGGAATATGATACATTTTAAACAGATTTCATTCAAGCCAGGATTTAGGAATGAGGAAAATAATTAATTCGAGTCCAAATAAGGCATACTTTCAGTCAGTCATTTAAGAGTTATCACATTTACATGAATTGTAAGTGTTCTAAAGCAAAACTGGTTACAGGTAGTACTTGTGGAAACATGATGTAAAATGTATGTAGTTAAAAGATGTTTGATAAGTCCATTTAAAATAGTTTGGAACAATTTTGATGCAGTTTTAGTTGCAGAACAGTCTTGGTTTTTCTGTAAAGTTTTAGGCCCCTTAGAGAAACCAAAACAGCCTGCATTGTTTCTCTTTTCTCTTTTGATCTGGTGATCAAAGACTCTTTATCTTCTTGGATGACCATTTGGTTTGTCACTTCTCCTGCTGTCAGGAGGCATGGGGGTTATAAAATTAATTAACGTTGGTTTTCTCTGTAGACGAGCTGGAGTCGGAACCTTGATTCTGAATTAAAATTATGTTTTGAAAGAATCATCTGCATGATTCATTTGTCTGGTTCGTCCATGGTTCCTACAATATTATGCCCTTTTACATGTCTTGATCGGCTGGATCTGTGTGTGTTTGGGAAATGTCCCGCCCCTTATCATAACCACCAGTTTCAACACACTACTAACTAATTCAACCAGGCCCTGCCCCTTTATTCTGTGTATGAATTATTTAAATGAAGACTATTGCGAAGAAAACTCGAGACTACAATGGAGGCTTTTCAGGGAGTTCAGAAACACTGACACTGAAATAGAGAATATATGAACTTTGCAGAGCTTTTTCATGCCCCAACAACAACATTACACACTAAAGAATGATAAACATGGAAAGAAGCAGAATAGCTCCTCTTTTAAAATAGAGCCTTTATGTACCATCTTGCCACCCAGTTGAACTCGCAGCTTCAATTGTGTAAAAAGTAGTGTGTCTGAAAAACTCCTCCACTAAAAACGTGTGCCAGTGGTGACAGAGTTTTAATTTTTGGGTGAGCCGTCCATCTATGAGCGGTGCTTATAGAGGGGTGGTTTAGTGTGGTGTTCAGGTATAAGGACTGAAGGACGTGTTGTGAAAGACAGATGAATAGGGGGAGCTGATGGGTTTGCCGTGGGTGAGCCTTTAGAAGAGATAAAGCAGAGATCATTCAGACAATCAGCCTGTGCCCCGATGCAATCATCCCATCTCATCTGCTTTCAAGAGCTATTGGGCTTTTTATTGAGCTGTTGTGCTGCAGACAGAGGCGATCTGATAGCACTTTAACCCTCTGATAGGGTTAATATTAAACCCTAGCCTTTACTACGCTGGCAGCACTTAGTCTTACAAGACATGAGCTGAAATAGTTTTGTATAGATGAATGGGCCAAAATATCTTTAGATGCTGAGCTGCTCTCATCAGCAAGAGACCAACTACTCCCGCAAGTTAAGGATTGACTTCTAGTTTCATTTTACTAGTCATTTTCTGTCAGACCTGATAACTTCATTATTTGTGCCATCACAGCTGGCTGAGAGAATTTTTTTTTATGGCACAGCTTTCAGTTGAAATTAAGCTTTTCAAACTTTTTGATGTCAAATTATATATACAGTGCCCTCCATGAGTATTGGAACAGTAAAGACAAAATTACTTTGTTAGCTGTGGTGTCAAGACATCTATAAATATGATTAAAAGATTATTATGAGGCAGAAGTACAGAATGTCACATTTTATTACTGACTGTTTCAACACAAAATGTTTTAACAACTAAGAATTACAGCACTTTAGAGTTTCATCCCTCTGCCTAATGCACGCATAAGTACTGGGACAGTTTGACTTAAAGTAAATGTGTAAAAGCTAATATTTAATTTACACATTTGAGCTAATATTTAATTGCTTTAACACATGGAGTGAATTTGTCACCCACAGACATCACCAGACTCTTGGTTTCACATTTTGAAATGCTTTTTCAGGCCTTTAATGAAACCATTTTTAACGGTTGCTTGTTTTGGGGAGTTTCTGCTGTTTGTCATCTCTTCAGCTGGTAAAATGCTTGTTCAGTAGGATTTAAATCTGGAGACTAACTTGGAGTGTCCAGTTTGGAATGTCCTGAAAAAGATACACTATATTGCCAAAAGTATTGGGACACTCATCCAAATCATTGAATTCAGGTGTTCCAATCACTTCCATGGCCACAGGTGTATAAAATCAAGCATCTAGACATGCAGAACTCTTCTACAAACATCTGTGAAAGAATGGGTCGCTCTCAGGAGCTCAGTGAATTCAAGTGTGGTACCGTGATAGGTTGCCATCTGTGCATAAGTCCATTCGTGAAATTTCCTCACTACTAAATATTCCACAGTCAACTGTTAGTGGTGTCATAACAAAGTGGAAGCAATTGGGAACAACAGCAACTCAGTCATGAAGTGGTAAACCACGTAAAATCACAGAGCGGGTCAGCGCATGCTGAGACACACAGTGCGCAGAAGTCACCAACTTTCTGCAGAGTCAATAGCTACAGACCTCCAAACTTCCTGTGGCCTTCAGATTAGATCAAGAACAGTGTGTAGAGAAGCTTCATGGAATGGGTTTCCATGGCCGAGCAGCTGCATCCAAGCCTTACATCACCAAGTGCAATGCAAAGCGTCGGACGCACTGGTGTAAAGCACACCGTCTCTGGACTCTAGAGCAGTGGAGACGTGTTCTCTGGAGTGACCAATCACGCTTCTCTGTCTGTCAATCCGACGGGCGAGTCTGGGTTTGGCGGGAGAACGGTACTTGCCTGACTGCATTGTGCCAAGTGTAAAGTTTGGTGGAGGGGGATTATGGGATTATGGTGTGGGGTTATTTTTCAGGGGTTAGGCTTGAACCCTTAGTTCCAGTGAAAAGAACTCTTAACACTTCAGCATACCAAGACATTTTGGACAATTTAATGCTCCCAACTTTGTGGGAACAGTTTGGGGATGTTCCTGTTCCAACATGACTGCACACCAGTGCACAAAGCAAGGTCCATAAAGACATGGATGAGAGAGTTTGGTGTGGAGGAACTTGACTGGCCTGCACAGAGTCCTGACCTCAACCCCACAGAACACCTTTGGGATGAATTAGAGCGGAGACTGTGAGCCAGACCTTCTCACCAACATCACTGCCTGACCTCACAAATGCACTTCTAGAAGAATGGTCAAAAATTCCCATAAACACACTCCTAAACCTTGTGGAAAGCCTTCCCAGAAGAGTTGAGGCTGTTATAGCTGCAAAGGGTGGCCAACTCCATATTAAACCTTACGGATTAAGAATGGGATGTTATTAAAGTTCATGTGCACGTGAAAACTTTTGGCAATATAGTGTAGATCCCACTGGCAAGCTTCAGCAACCGACAACGACCAGGTCAGCTGAGAAAATCAACAGCAGTTGATGACAGACAAATGACAAGGGCTGTGGAGAGAAAAACAAAACAAAAAAAAAACTCTAAAATAAATGTCAGTAAAATCACCAGCAAACTCCAGAAAGCTGGAGTAATGCTCTCACAATCTGCTGTTCAGAGGAGACTTCACCAACAGAATTACAGAGGATACATGGCAAGATCAAACATCTGATCAGTACCAGAAATAGGAAAGCCAATTTGAATTTGCAATAACACACAGAGATGAGCCAGTCGAGTTTTAGAACAGAGTTTATTGGACAGATGAGACAAAGATTAACCTTTTCAAAGTGAGAAAGCAAAAAGTGTGGAGAAAAAAAGAAACTGCAAACAACTTCATGTGGAAAGCATGGTGGAGGTCGTGTCATGTCATGGGCATGCATGTCTGCCTC
Organism: Chanodichthys erythropterus; assembly: GCF_024489055.1. NCBI lineage: Eukaryota > Metazoa > Chordata > Actinopteri > Cypriniformes > Xenocyprididae > Chanodichthys > Chanodichthys erythropterus. The sequence goes on from NC_090222.1 coordinate 2,344,737, forward strand.
TGGAACAGGCTCATTCATCTTTATTGATGACTTAAAGAGATGACTGAAGAGAAAACATAAAGACATCATAACCTGAAGAAAAACACAAACCTATGGCTGTCAATAGAATAAAATAATTGTGATTTAAACTCATATTTTATGATCTTTCCTAAGCAGAATGAGCCAGTAATTTGAACTCTTTTATTTAATTTTATTTGCTAAATAAATTGTTCTGGCTCTGCTTACTGATTGGACAAGACACATTTGAAATCTTTGAAAAATACAGCTATAAGCCACTCAAGTCTGTGTCTTTAAACAGTAAGCAATTTGTTCATACTGAATGGGAAACTGCTGTGTGGCATGACATATTCACAACCAATAAGAAAGAACATACTGATACTGTTCTGCATAACCGTAATGATTATTATCTTTATATCTAATTGATTTTCCAGTGGAAATCCACCAATAATCATTAGGTAATTGATTGTTAGTTCTTCAATTTGAAAAAATTAGGAGAACATAAAACTTTAGAGGAGCAAATGTATCAAATAATTCATTTTTCCTTAATAAAATGGTATGAATAGACATTTACAAGCAAAAAAAAAAAAAAAAAAATACACTAGGCTTTTAAATATTTCTGCTTAAAACTGAAAACTTTATTTAATATTATGAAATTATTTATATTTTAAAGGGTAGGTAACGCACACAAATTCTACCAATCTCATGTTAATCTTGAGTTCCTGTAGAGTAGTATTGCATCCTTCATATCTCTGAAAAGTCTTTAGTTTTATCATACAGTATTTATAAAAGATAGATACGCTGTACAGTCTTTCTGAAAAAAGCAGAGCTCCTGGAGGCGTGTCTGCTGTCAGTGCCGTGGGCGGAGCTAAAGAATCACGAGCGCACGCAGCTTTTGCGTAGAGATCGTCTCCAAGCTGTGACATCATTATAAATAAAAACGTTTGTATTGTTTACATTTTATGCACTTGCGCGCCAATTGCCAACAAAACACAGACATCTGATGCAGCTTTACTCACCACCCGCGATCCGCAAATCCAGCGCCGAACTGGGACTTGTTTGCAAAGCATTCATCACTGAAATTCTGGGAACAAACAGCATACGTACACAACTCCGTTGCTGCCCTGAAAAAACAAACTGCATCCACTGTTCCCTTAACGCTGGGTTCATTGGGAAGCTGAAAAAGGTCATCTTTCCCTCACAACCAAAAACACACTCCTTCGGTGACAGGAGCTGCGTCTCATTTCAGAGGCTGCGTCCTCCAGAGGTCGCCTGCATACGTCATCAAGGTTCTCTTATTTAAGAAAAGTAACTGTAATAAAATTGACTGATATTCATTGTGAGGTGTAAAAGACTGTCCTTTCTTTCTTACGTTGCAATCTAACGGTTATTTTTCTTAAATGAGACCGATGTATGCAGCCTTCAAAGGGTGCAGCCCCTGAATTGGGACACAGCCATTGTTGAAAAATCTCTCGGCTTTTGTTTCCCGAATGAAACGTGTTGATGGGTGTGCTCTTGCTCTTGCTCTGGGTGATGTGTGTGTGCACGCTTATCAGGGAGAAGTGCCCATACAAGGAATTCCACCTTTTATTACATGATAAAGGGCCATACTCAAAAAAAAAAAACCTCTCAGAAACTTGGTGTAAAACTGGAAGTAGTGTATTTGGCACCAAAATACTTGTGTTTTGAAACTTTGGCCATGTTTAGCATGATAAAGCAACTCCTTAACAGTGTAAACAAGTCAGAATGCATGAAATAGCATTACCCCCTTTAAACATTGAATTAAAAATTGAATTACCAATAAAAACCAGAAAAAGGAAATATATTCTGCATAATGCAGGACGTTTAATTATAAAAAAGCCAGAAATGCAATAGGACTTTTATTTTGACATTTCTTTACTGCTTTCTGCCGCTCGTTCAAACAGATGAGGGAGATAAAATATGTCCTCTTACAACCATCTAAAACATATTACAATATAGTAAACTTTGTCATAATTCATCATCAGTAAATAATGCAATATGCATATGCAATAGTTGTAGACTCACACAACAGTGCTAATTAACTCATTTAATTAGTGGTTAGTTTGGTATATTTAATAATAATTATAATTATGATTATAACATTTTTGTCCTGTTATTATTTTTTGTTGTTGCAACTACAGGAAAGCATAAAGTGGCGAGAGATGAATCCACCAAGCCCATATACGGCTGCCAGGTGATTATCCAGTCCGAGCAGGAGAGGCAGATGATGAAGATTTACAGGAAAGAGGAGAAGAAGGAGAGGAAACGTGAGAAACGAGGAGACGAGGGGGAATTCTGTGAAAGCACTTTTCATTTTGACCCCATGGAGCTGAGACTGCAGAGGTGAGCATCTCTCTCTCTCTCTCTCTCTCTCTCTCTCTCTGTGTCTCTTTTTCTCTCTTTCTCATTATGGGAACAAGCACCTTTCTACATATCAGAGTGTGGCCTATTGAAAAGAAGAGAGGGAGAAAGCTTGATAAAACTGCTATCTGGAGCTTTTGCAGAAGGGATTTTCTCTTAATGTTTAATTTCACAGGATGAAAAAGAGCAATGATCTGTTTAATTAAAAAATGCTGCCGTCCAAATGAGGCAGAGCATGAGGAGAGAGATTAGAGATGAGGTGTTAATACCTCACACGTCTCCTCAGCCTTTCAATCATCCCGCTGCAAGACAACAAACAAACAAAAATAACTCTGAAAAATCCTGCTTTATATAAGATTCATGAGAAACGCACATGCGTCATACCCAAGACTGCTAAACATGCCACCCAGATGTCTTTTTTTAGTGTTTTAAGCATTTTATTGGACTAATAGGAGATTTGAGTGTTAATACATTTTGTATACTGTCAAACTATATTTAATAAATATTAGTGTATGTAGGGATAATTATGCCCTCAGAAAGGTAACAGCTCTGTGTGTTCAAATCTTTTGATATTACAAAGTGCTTTCTAGAAAGAGAATTTAATGTCTGGTATTCCCACAAATATCCACTCTGTAATTATCATTTTATTTGGAAACAAAATCCTGCTGTTTGACATTGTCCTGTTGTGTGAGGTCTGACATTTAACAGTTGTTTCAAACATAATAAAAATGATTAAGCACACACAAAAACAGGACACATTTACTTTACCAGAAGAGTTTGCTACCTGAAAGGATGATGGTTTCATTATGATGATGATTTTTAATAGAGTATTATTTTGCTTTAGTAAGAAATAGTTATGATGGTAACAGAGTTGACACATAAGCTGGGGACGCAACTTCAAATCTTTTAAAGGGTGAATAAAAATGTACTAAAAACTTAAATCTGAACTCGACAATGCAAGCATTCACTCACATTTGTGACTAAAAATAGTTCATCCTGGTGATCGTGTCTTATGTTGTCTCATGCTTTACAATTAGCATTTATCTGAAATAGAAAGCTTTTGCAACTTTTTACACTACTGTTCAAAAGTTTGGGATCAGTAAGAATTTATTTAAGTAAATTAAATATATTTATACTTTTATTCAGCAAGGATGCATTAAATTGATCAAAAGTGACAGTAAAGACATTTATACTGTTACAGAAGATTCTGTTTCAAATAAATGTTGTTCTTTTGAACTTTATATTCATCAAATAATCCTGAAAAAAATGTACACAACTGTTTCCAACATTGATAATAATAATAAATGTTTCTTGAGCTGCAAATCATCATATTAGAATGATTTCTGAAGGATCATGTGACACTGAAGACTGGAGTAATGATGCTGAAAATTCAGCTTTGATCACAGAAATAAATTACATCAAAATAGAAAACAGTTATTTTAAATTGGAGAAGTTTTGACATGCCCTGACGTGTGCTTTTTTCATTTGTTCATAAACACATTAATGACACAAGTGTCATTACACTGTATTCAACACAAACTAGGCTACCATAATATGTGAGGAACATGTATGTACATTTTTGTATTTTTGAAGGGACAACGTTTATGCGTGGTTATTGAAGAAAAAAAAAAAAAAAAACTTAAGTCACTGAAATAAGGCAAAAAAAAAATATAATTATTATACATAATATATAATGTATATATATATAGTATATAATGTATATATGTGTTCACAAGACTTCTGGGTATTGGAGATTGTAGACTAGAGTTTTTGCTTCAAAATTATGTAAAAAATATCCTGCCTACTCGTTCATGTAAAACAATAAGAGAGATTTACATTTTGTAAGACACTTTTTGTCAAGAAGCACAGTATGCATGGAGGCGTGAATCATCATAAATAATGGGTAATTCACAACTGAGAAGACAAAAGAATCGCATAATGAGTTGTAATGACCTGCACAAATAATGAGGCCTTTCAGTCAGGTAGGCTTTGAAAAAACCCTCTGTGATCATGTCTCTAGTTCATCATAGTCTATATCAAACATACAGAAAAACAGCAATACTGTGAAATATTACAATTTAAAATAATGGTATTCTATTATATACTTTAAAATATAATGTATTTCTGTGATGCAAAGTGTCTGAACAATTATTTCATATAGCCTTTTATCTTAAAAGCATGCACATTAGGAGAAATATTGATTGATTCTCATATGTTTGTCAATTTTCTATAGAGAAGTAATATTTATTCAATATTTATTGTCATCACTATGAATGCTGGATACTGTGTTTTCAGTTCATACTTGCAGCCGGAGGGTGCTCTGTACAACTTTAGTCCACAAATTAATCTAAAGAAGAACAGGTCATGTGACAATCCAGGAACTAACCGAACTAACAGAGGCTTCCAGAGATCGCTAACTATGGCTATGTAAAACACTTTTCAAGAAAATAAATACACGATTGAGACGATGTATGCATGTATTGACTGAATTTGCCTTTGAATAGTGCTGGCTCCGTGGGCGTGGCCACATTAGCGGGTAATGAGCTGAATCACAGACTTCTGACATGTGTCTCTTTTCATACAGATTACATAAACAGAGAATATTAGGTTTCAGTTTGACTTTCACGATTTAAAACCTGACATTTCAGCGTTTCTTTAGACATAAGTCTCTTTTTTTGTCATTAGTATTCACTAAGTTACAGTTCATTTTCTGAGAACTGTCAGATTGGACTTTGTTCAGAGGGAGACGAGAGATCACGCATCATGTTGTGCTTTTTGTAAAATAAAGAAAACAGATAAAAGAAGATATTCAACAGATTAAAATGGTGTATAGCTCTTAATTGTATGTGCAACATTGACAGAGTATTTTGAGTCTCTTTCACACTAAGAAAAAAAAAACGTTAAATATGTGTTAAATATATTTAAAAATAGAAAACTTATATTTTGATTTTTCCTTTAATATTGTCATGAAGCAACTAATATGCTTAAACCCTTTGCTCAGTACTGTATATAAATGAAGAGCACCAGCCTTGCTTCAGTCGAGCCATATCAGTGTGCATGCTGAAGTGTTGTCTTTCCTGTGTTAGGAGACAAAGGTGTGTTTCTCAAACAGTGTAAGGACACTAACAACTGACTTACAGCAGAGCACTTGAGCCAGGCAATCAGTTGTGTCATTTTAAACTCTGAAATATAATCCTGAGAGCTCAAGATCAGCTTTAGGGTCTCTGTGAATGGCCGATCACTGTTACCTGGTTCATGACCTGAACGTATGTGCAGATCTGATAGCAGAGCAGCATACACACGGATCAGGTTTATCTTAATCCCAAAGTTTTCTTTCTCTCCATTAATCAGCATTTCTCTCCTGACGTTATGACTTTGTACTTGAGTAGCTGTAATCTCTTAACTGCGTCACACAAACTCTTGGCAACATTGTTCCATCTCTTCCATTTTTATTTCATCTATGAAACAAAGGCCTGGACCAGTGGAACAACATGTCCAATGCAATCTGCACGACAGTATGTGCATTGTGCAGTTAGAAAAATGTGCACTGTGATGATAACATTTACATCATGTGTATTGTATGTGTACCCTAGCATATGCGTAAAAACTGTAAAAGAATATTTTAGGTTTGACTTGAAGTCTAGTGCTCTTTTGTGGCTTATAGCTGAGAAACACCAAACGGACGGTTGGTCATCGGGCCATCATTGAGCATCTGACAGCCTTGTTTTTTGCTAGTTGGCCTTTGGCTGTAGTGTTTGCAGTGCATTTAGCACAGCTTTTTGGCTCAGATGCAGAGGTGATTATACTAGATATCATCATGCAAAATTATTCAAATATGGGCAAAAGAATGCTGTCACACTCCAGGGTTTGTTTTGTTTTCTTTTAATTGTAATATATGTAAATGATTCAGCTTGTCTTCTTAATTAAAAATGTAATTATTTTAAACAGTAACAACCCTAACCCTTCCTCCATATTTGATTTTCAGCCAAATTGAAATTCTCTTTTGGTCAAAAGTCTTTTTGCCATTTCAGATTTAGACTGGTACACAATTTTGGTACACAATGAAAGACTAAAATTTTACAAACTATCCTGTGTTTAAATGTGTGTTAATGGAAGTGAATGAAACGCATACAATACATTTGCTGTCATGCTTACATAAATGGCACTTTGCATGAATGAGGTGTGAGATACGGTTTGAAATTCCTGTATTCTTTAGCAAAGTATCAGTGAAAGGAGGCACTTAACCTTTAGAAAATGACTGTAAATGTTTGGAGGTCAAACAGAATATTGTTTGAGCTGCATTATTATATTGTTTTATTTATGAGGTTTGCCATTTTTGCAGCTTTGTTACCAAAATGTCTAAATACAGTGTAAATCTCTGATTTTTATTAGTTATTAGTATCGAGAAATAAATGCATAAATAAGCATAAAATAAAGTAACTCATTTGAAGTAATTGATTTACTCCAAAATTTATCACATTTAGTGCTTAAATTTATATATATTAAAAATACATTTGTTATATTTTGCATTTAAATTAGATTTTGTATAGTCAAATATATAGTATACTAATTGTTATAGTACAACAATTCAGTAACTACCATTTATTCTAGTCAAGAACCACCTATTTGGGAAGAAACCCTCTGACACGAAATGACCAATCACAGTTACAATTTACATGACATTTAAGGAGTGGGCTGATCTAAAATCCACGATATTGCAGTCTGAGGCCCTGTCCAAATGGATCCCTAAGCCCTCACAATCTTCCTCTGAGTCCACACTTTAGTGACGCAATGTGGAGCTTGCTTTAGTGCCACCTCAGCAAAAGCATGCATCGAGGGTGCATATCGACCGCAAAGGGGGCGCTTGCGATCACCCTTCTGAAACCTAAAATAACAAATCGGACACCCTTAACCGCGGCAGCCATTGTAAGTCCACAAGACCGCAAGTGCCATGAAGTTTGCCATTTGGGACAGGACCTGATATAAATCCGTGCACCCTTACTCCCTAAAGCCAACCAATCACATTGGAGCTTGCAATTTTGATAACGTGTTCTCCATTTTGCCTCCAGAATGTACAAAGTGTGCCATGAACATGCCGTCTGAGATTTATGAAAAGGTTTAACATGTCTTTAAAATGGTTTGGCATTGTTGAATAACAAGAGTTCAGTACATGGAAATGACATACAGTGAGTCTCAAACTCCATTGTTTCCTCCTTCTTATGTAAATTTGATTTGTTTAAAAGACCTCCAAAGAACAGGTGAATCTCAACTGTCACGTAACATTCGGGATCATTAATATGTACATCCCCAATATTTGCATATGCCAGCTCATGTTCAAGGCATTAGACAAGGGCAGCCAGTATTAACGTCTGGATCTGTGCACAGCTGAATCATCAGACTAGGTAAGCAAGCAAGGACAACAGGGAAAAATGGCAGATGGAGCGATAATAACTGACATGATCCATGATAACATGATATTTTTACTGATATTTGTGAATTGTCTTTCTAAATGTTTCGTTAGCATGTTGCTAATGTACTGTTAAATGTGGTTAAAGTTACCATCGTTTCTTACTGTATTCATGGAGACAAGAGCCGTCACTATTTTCATTATTAAACACTTGCAGTCTGTATAATTCATAAACACAACTTCATTCTTTATAAATCTCTCCAACAGTGTGTAATGTTAGCTTTAGCCACGGAGCACTATCAAACTCATTCAGAATCAAATGTAAACATCCAAATAAATACTATACTCACATGATCTGATGCATGACGAACATCTTGTAAAGATCTATTTGAGGGTTATATTAGCTGTGTGAACTTTGTTTATGCACTGTATTATAGTCGAGACCTCAGGGGGCAGGGAGCGTGAGGATTTAAAGGAGCCGCAGCCTGAATCGGTGCATAGTTATTGATGCCCCAAAATAGGCAGTTACAAAAATTAATTAAAAAAAAATCTATGGGGTATTTTGAGCTGAAACTTCACAGACACATTCAGTGGACACCTTAGACTTATATTACATCTTGTGAAAAAGCATTTTAGGGCACCTTTAATGTGATTTGTTACCGATATTTCAATGATAGATGACTGTTTTAAATGGCTCAGAACTTATTAGTTATATTATCAAAAAATATATGCTCTCATATTTTCCTGTGTTAGGTGAGACGAAATGCTGCTCTGTGTTTGTTGGGTCTCGATTGCCTGTGAAGTCTGTTGATGTGAATCTCTGTATTTGTGTGTAGGGAGCAGGCCTTGCTGACGGCACGCTATTCCCCAGTGTTAGGCCGACACAGAGACTACGAGCGCATTCGTTACCCTCACGTTTATGATTCTTACGCGGAAGCCATCATGACCTCTGCATTCGTCGGAGGAGCCAAGGTAAAAGCACACACCCGCTGCTCACACTAATCTGACTCTTGTGTCTGGACACAGGGGAAAAATAAATCTCCACTCTTAAATGCGAAATCTCTCCCCAGTGCTTTGTTTACTCAGCGTCATGCCAATCTGTTCAATTATATCACATTATCACACACTACATTACCCAGAGCCTTTGTTTTTAATCCAGTTTTTATGACGTCTTAATTAAAATTCCTGCTGCAGGCCATCTTCCAGTGATTGAAATGAATTCATTTGGGCCTCATCTTTTTCCTGAGGGTGGGGTGGGGTGGGACAGGTGGTTTAGGGCCAATACATTCTAGAGCTTTCCATGTTGTGTTGCTCGCTATGTGAATAAGTGTGTGTACATAGACTTTAAAGGTAGAAGATCTCAATACCTGAAAGAATTTTAATTTGAGCCCACCTTGAGGTCAACTGAGTGTGTATAACAATTGTTGATTGCATCGTTACACCAATAGGTGGCGACAAATGTCTGTTAAAAATGTTTTTGTCATTGAATCTTTCATTCAAGAGATTTGTTCAAAAACGCAGATTCATCCAATAATGAAACAAGTGTTTGAGTTAGTCATTGAATCATCATTCAAAACGTTTTTTTTTTTTTTTTAATAATTCAGATTAAATAAACATTTTAATATACTGCAGCAATTAAGATTTTGTGAGAACCTCTAGTAATTACATGTTATTTTGTTTAGTTGTCAGTTCAGAATCATGGGGGAATCGTGATATTTTTTTATAAACTAAAAAATCGTGATTCTCAGTTTGTTGAGAAACTTGCAGCTGTAAATTGTAAGGAGGTAAGTGCCGAAGTTTTGTCCAGAAGAAGAATATGTATGAGAAATAACAATCATGCTTTGCTTTGCAAGCACCACTACTACTACTACTACTACTACTACTACAAATTATTATTTTTATTATTATTATTATTGAGTAGGGGTGTAACAGTACATGTGTTCATCCCAAACCATACGTTATGGATGTCGTGGTTCGTTTCATACAGTCAGACGGCGAATACAGTCAATCACAGGCGATTCACACTCCAATCCAGAAGGGGGCTTACGCAGTAACGTAACAATGTTTGCTAACCACCAAAAAAAAAAAAAAAAAAAAAAAAAAGTGCAGAAGAAGAACAGATGATCTAGATATGAGTGTAATCTCTCAACCAGTGTTTCAATTGCTGAAAGACCTCAATAAAACAGCTTGAGAATAATATCTCGCATAGCATTACATTTACCCCAGGCAAGTCATCTAGTGTCTACAGCGTGTTAGTTCACTAGAGAAATGAATACATGCACTATATTACCTGACATATTCATTTTATTTACTTTACCTGTTAGTAATGTCTTAATTATTTAATATACGTTTAAATAAATTTGCATTGACAGTAACTGTGTAAATGATTATATTTAAAAAATTAATTGGAGTGATAATTGTATAATTCGATTTAGAAGTTAATGCAAAACCTGCCTTATGTGCAATACATGTTATTTTTTTATTATTTGAGTGTTGAGACATGTAATAGTTTGGGCTCTGTTGTTAATTGTAACCTTTAATATTATAATATACAAGGAAGGGCTCCATATATAGTTTACAGCATTAGCTGAGATAGATTTTTTCTTTTATCCTTAAGAAAATGTTAATTATAGTTTAATTTATTTATAGAGAGAGACAAAGTTTGTTCAATAAACCACTGTTTAATAAATTTTGTTTAATTTTTTGTTAACTGTTTAATAAAATGAAGAAAAAGCAATTTTATGTTTAGTTTTCTCCCCCCTGCTGTACCGAACCGTGACATCAATACTGAGATACCATCACGTTTGTGTACCGTTACACCCCTATTATTGAGCTCTGTTTGAATGCTTACAATGACAAAACAATGATTTGGTCTCTGGCAATATGTTTAGATCGACAACATGTGATTAAGATGAGTAGCATTGCCAGATATGATGACGTATGATGCTGTCTACTGTGATCAGCAGCTGATTATGACACATTCATTAGTTCGGCATATGCTCTCAGTTTGGTGAAAATGAGTTGTAATTATAGGAGCTGGAGGAAGTGCAGCATGCTAAAATTAGATATTTATTCTCCTAATTCTATAAATGATTTTCATAAGAGAATGTATAGCAAGCCCAGCTCAACCTGCTGCATTCTGCTACTCAAAGCAAACATACAAAAGATGTGCTGATTGCGTTATGACTGATATTTCTTATCACCGAATCACTGCGTTTTCAGTTAATTTCAGCAGTAATAAAGCCCACTGGTGGCCGCAGCCCTCAACGTTGGTCTGCACCGTTTAGTTTGAGATGGTTGCTGAGAGCTAATGCATGATGAAGGTTTAATTGTATGTGTTTTTTTGTGTAATTATGTCCTCTCTGCTGTGCCGGCAGATGCTGCTGCCCGAGGGGATCAGAAGAGAGAATAATAAGATGTACGAGGAGGTTCAGATCCCCCCCAACGAGCCCATGCCCATTGGGTTTGAGGAGAAACCCGTGTACATCTCGGAGCTGGACGAGGTCAGTGGCGGCTTATTTACAGCTGTTGACATTTATCAGTGCTTGTGTTCACACTGCATGAGCTCTTCTCAACTAATCCCACTCATTCCTCCTGTTCATATTGACTGATGGCATTATGCCTAAAATCTCCTCCAAATGGTGTCAGATGCAGCATGTGATGGTTTGCAGCAGCGAGTTATGTTTGTGTTCTGTTCTGTGGATTGGAGAACTGTCTTAATTTGTTTTATGCACACTACAAGATATCAGCCTGTTTATGGTGTGATCCGTGTGACATAGGGTGTTGTGATGATTCGTAAATTACTGTTTTATCTCGTGTAGTGTGTCATAGTGGACGGCAACTGATGCCACGTCTGCAGTGCTTCACAATGTCACGACTGAAAGACTTGCATGTTTAAATTTTTTTACGGGCCTCCATGACGGGTTCTGTCACATCTGTGACATTGACCAACAGGAGCACAGCTTTCAAACGTGGCGAAACGAAAGAGAGACGATAGTATTGGTGCTGCTAGGTGAAGTTATGCGATGGAGGAAAGGTTTGTGGAGTGATGGCAATAACACTTCAGCCTTTATGATGTTTCCTTGAGGCACTGCCACCACAGAGTGAAAAAAGATAAATGTTGTGAACGATAGCAGAGGTGTTTCAGTAACCCGGTCAGAACTGGAATTAACATTAAGCTACGGTAGCTGTTTGTTTACGCTCTTTCTGGAAGTCAGTCCGTCTAGCCTTCTCAATGATGTCACACACATCATTTAAAGGGGACCTATTATGCACAATTCACTTTTGCATGGTGTTTGGACATAAATGTGTGTTGGCAGTGTGTGTACACAACCACCCTATAGTGATAAAAATCTTGGTTTTCCAGAAAATTCTCCCTCAGTTCTGTCGAAATTCGTTTATGTCTGTGCAAATCATTTCATTCGGACTGCTTTGTGAACGAATATCAATACAAAGAGACAATAAAAAACAGAGACTGTGCTAAAATGTGCTACTCAAAGATATACAAGTAAAAACTGTTCGTGATCCCGCTTAAAGACTCCAGAGTGATACTGGATACGGCAGTAATTAAGGTGAGAGCACTTTATTACAGTTCATCTGAGTTTATTTACCGATATAAAGTTTATTAAGCACCACCCAAAAAGGCATAAGGTCTTTATATATTCGTTTACTGTTAGTTGTATTGAGTGTTTCTGTGTTCTTCGCTATGCATGTTGGTAATACAAGGAAAAGAGAGAGAGTTTATGGATAATATTTTAACTCCCTGAGGTCTAAAAACGCGCCAGCACGTTTTGTAGGATTTTTTTCACATTGCAGCAAAACAGACTTAAATTACTCCGTCATTTTTTATCATAGAGACATAAGTAATATATCAATTGAAACTACAGAATGTCTTCTTTTATTTGTGTACACTCAGAGTAAAAACACAATGTTGTGCTTTTTGTAAAATAAAGAAAACTAACATGGTGCGTGATCTCTCCTCTCCCTCTGAACGAAGTCCAATCTGATAGTTCTCAGAAAATGAACTGTAACTTAGTGAATACTAATGACAACAAAAATGACACTTGCGTCTAAAGAAACGTTGAAATGTCAGGTTTTAAATCGTGTAATTCAAATCGAAAACAAACATTCTGTGTTTATGTAATCTGTATGAAAAGAGAGCCATGTCAGAAGTCCTTGATTCAACTCATTATCCGCTAATGCGGCCACGCCCACGGAGCCAGCGCTATTCAGACGCAAATTCAGAGGCAATACATGCATTCATCGTCTCAATCATGTATTTATTGTCTTGAAAAGTGTTTATTTGGATGTTAAAGCCATGGTTAGCGATCTCTAGAAGACATGCCGTTAGTTCCTAGTTCCTTTTCTTCTTTATATGAATTTGTGGCCTAAAGGTGTACAGAGAGCGCCCTCCGGCTGCAAGTATGAATTAAAAACAGTATCCAGCACTCATAGTGATGACAATAAATATTACTTCTAGGGCTGTAGTCAACCAAAGAAATGCTTAGTCGACCAAAGTCCTGTCCTGCGCAACGATCAGTCAACTAAAAAAAAAAAAAAAAAAAAAAAACACAGACGCGATGTCTTTTTTGATTGAACATTTATTAAACAATTATAATAGAGCATTTATAAAACAACAACGAAAAACATCAATAATACATAAAACTATAATAATAATACAATTCTTTGGAAATTAGGTTATTTTTTAAACTGCAAAGTGAGGAGTTCTGTCCTAGGTCTATAGTGACCGTCACAATCGCGCACCTGACCACACCACACGCTACAAAAAATATAACTGCAAAAACTGCCAAATAATGAAAAATCCTAACAAAAGCTCTCGATTATACAGGCTGTATATTCTTCTTTACTTTCAAAGCTATGGGTTAACTTTTGTCCAAACGATCTAGGCGTTTTAAAACAAACACAAACAAACGCCTGTGGCATTGCCTGTGGATGTGCCTAGAACATAACCAATAAAATATATAAACTTTTCGACATTAGACATAGCAAAGCTGTCTGACACATTTATATCTCGCTTACCGCTTTTAGGTGATCGGTCATATTGGTCGTTGAGCTATGGTAAGTTAGCTTTAGGCTGCATAGCTTGCACTCCACAGTCTTGTCGTCTTTTTTTGTAAAATGCAGCCAAACAAAAGATTTACATTTCTTGGACATTTTTTCGACTAAAGCCCAAAACAAGTAGCGTTCTAACTGAATGAACTACCTATATTCCTTAAGGAGCGCGAAGCAGCAGTGCAGCCAGCCACAGGTGCGGTTCCCGAGTGTTCACGTGGTGCGCTTAACTACGGCGCCGTTATAAAATAGCCTAAATTAAAGCATTTAAAGTTTGGTATAAAACATAGGCTAATTATATTTAGAATACAGTAATATATAACTGCTAATAAAAGGAATAAATATCAAGGAGTAAATCAATGAAAATTTCTTTATTGGTAAAAAAAAAAAAAAAAAAATTTGCAACTGGTCGACCAATGAGAATGTCAGTCGACCAAAACGGCATCGACCGATTAGTCGACTAAACGACTAAAGTTGACAGCCCTAATTACTTCTAAGTATAGAAATTTGACATACATATATAAGAATCTGTCAATATTTCTCCAAATGTGCATGCTTTTAAGCTAAAAGCCTATATGAAATGCCATAGAGGTAACATAATTGTTCAGACACTTTGCATCACAGAAATACATTATATTTTAAAGAATATAATAGAATACCATTATTTTAAATTGTAATAATATTTCACAGTATTGCTGTTTATGATGAGCTGAGACATGATTACAGAGGGTTTTTTTCACAGCCTACCTGGCTGAAAGGCCTCATTAATATGCAGGTAATTTCAGGTCATTATTATGTGATTCTTTTGTCTTCTTAGGTGTAAATGGCCCATTATTTATGCAGATTCACGCCTCCTCGCATACTTATAGACAAAAAGTGTCTTACAAAATTTAAATCTCTCATGTTTTATATGAAAGAGTAGTCAGCATAATTTTTACATAATTCTGAACCAAAACTCTAGTCTACAACTCCCAATAACCAGAAGTCTTGTGAACACAGATTTAATATACTTTTTTTGGCCTTATTTCAGTGACTTAAGTTTTTTGTTTTTTCAATAACCACGCATAAACATTATTCCTTCAAAAACACAAACATGTACATGCATGTTCCTCACATATTATTGTAGCCTAGTTTGTGCTGAATACAGTGTAATGACACTTTTTCCATTAATATGTTTATGAACAACTGAAAAAGAGGCTCTTACAGTGATTTTCTAGAGTGAAAACGGACGCTTCATCTTTTGTGTGAAGTACAATAAACGTCATAAAACTCATCTGTAAAGTTTTGGACATCATTCGGATGGTACAACAGGCTTGCAGTGATATAGTGGATAAAAACAAGAAGACAATATAAATTATAACCGTAATTTAAAGGGCACCTATTATGCCCCTTTTTACAAGATGTAATATTGGTCTTGGGTGTCCCCAGAATGTATTTGTGAAGTTTCAGCACAAAATACCCCACAGTTAATTTATTATAACCATTTGAAAATGTCAAATTCAAATTTTTGGGGCCTGTTTTGAAAAGAGCTGTTTTGGTGTGTACCACCTTAAATATAAATGAGCTGCATATCCCCGCCCTGCCTTTGGATGAGGGCGTAACTTGCATACCTATGGCAATAAACAGTCGGTAATGCAGAATGGCTGAGAATGAGAGACCCGCTGTTTTGTATGGCATTCAGCCGTACATGTTTGAACCGGAATCAGACCCAGATGATGAAGAGACTCCGGCAGAAGAAACACAATTGAGAATGGAGCAGGACGTCTCTGAATGGTTATTTGATACATTTATGTACTTAAAGAGTTTTAATCGCGTCCCCTTTGCAATTATGGATGTGCAACACACACACACACACACCCACACACACACACACACACACACACACACACACACACACACACACACACACACACACACACACACACACACACACACACACACACACACACACACACACACACACACACACACACTGTGATAACGTTTGCGCAATTTTTTGAAACTACAAACACAAATGCTGTGATAACGTTTGCTAAGTACGTTAGATACACACTATACAAACAAGGTTTAAATTATATACACAGACATTCTACGACGACGACAACAACTTTAGACGCATTTGTTATTGAATTGGCTGACATCGACTGAAATGACTACATTATTTGCTCAAAAAACATTAAATACACTTACTTCTTCTGGAGGTGACGTTGGATCGCGAACAGTAGGCAACGATCCACACTTGAGGATTAACTTTGAAGCAAGACCTGCTTTGAATTGACCCTCGTTCTCAAAACAGTCAGTCAAAAAATGATTCGCGCAAACATAAACGTATTTTGGAATTTTGAGTGGCGCCTTTCCTTCGTAAATGAACTGCGTTTTCAGTGGCTCTGATGTCGGAAGTAAGTGAAAACTACTATGTTAATTATTACATCCCACAACAGAACACTTATGTTTCTTAGGAGACATTACCGGCTGTTGTTGAAACAATGGAGGATGGTTGACAGATCACCGACGGCGGGGTCTATGCCAAAACCAGATTGTCAATCAAACCACGTGGGTGGGGCTTAGCGCAATTCTACGTCACAGTGAGAGCAATCTTAGAACAGGGCGTTCTGAGACAGTGCTTATGAATTATTGAGATTGTAAAAAAAAACACTGGGTGGATTTTCTCATTCTAGGGTGGTTTTGCTCACACACTGCAAACACACATTTATGGTCAAACACCATGTAAAAGTGAATTTTGCAAAATAGGTGCCTTTTAACTAAACTATACTGGTTATATCTCCATGCAGCATATATTCACAGTTTCTGACATTATTGTGCATCCTGACTGAATCCTGACACCAGAGAATCAGCTCTTGAAGCTCCGCCCTCTTAGGCCGAGCGCAGCAGCTCATTTGCATTTAAAGGGCACACACTGAAACGGCTTGTAAGAAAAAAAAAATATCTGCGAGGTATTTCAAGCTAAAACTTCACATACACACTCTAGGGACATCAGAGACTTATTTTACATCTTGTTAAATAGGGCATAATAGGTCCCCTTTAAGACGGCAAGTGATGATTGTTCGGCAAGCAACGTGTAGTCTGACATGTTTCTTGTCCACAACACAACAATAATTTAGGAGTCAAAATTGCAAAATCCTACACAGTGAGTATCATAATAGACAAAAATATACGTTTTATTGTAGCTTCATGCATTCTTTTTTTTTATCAACACTTGAATGTGGGTAAGTTTCATTAAAAGCACCATTTTAAACAAAAAGCTGAGAAAATCACGCTTTTGTCAAAGACTACATCTGGATCGGATTAAGAACCATGATCAAAACACAGATGGAGCAGATCGAGTCCATCAACAACCCCAAATCATCACAGTCCTATACCTCATCCTGGGTCGACATTTCATTCAGTAACGTTAGGCAGTTTTGATTTATATGATGTTTAATGTTGATGATCGTTTTATTCTACATATGCATCTGCTTACTTATGCTATCACTTGTTTCTGCTCTTCTTCGGCTGTGTTTTGATCAGGAGATCCAGTACTCTTTCAGAAGATGTGTAATAACGCCCCCTACCATATATCAGTGAAAGCACAGAAAACCAGAAAATTCCGTCAATGGTGGGGAAAGAGTTAAAGGCACAATATGTATGATTTTTGGATTCAAATATCCAAAAACCACTAGAACAATGCTATATATTTTGTTGACTTGTGTACTAACATTATCCCAAATGTTTCCAGCAATGTTTAAATCCAGCTTTTTTAACCAGTGTAATGACCTGCGTCATTGTGTCACCTGTCACTGACGTCATATAAGCACTACCCTTGATCGGAGACAGCAATATATTATGTGTTTTAATATATTATATGTTTTATTATGTGTTTGTACCGCCACAGAGACAACACTATTTTTGTCAAATGGCTAACATAGCATTATCAGAAAGAGTTTTATTTGTGGTAACAGTAATACAGAATATTTTAAAATGAATTGCATGCCATTTAGCTACACACATCATCTAGCTTTTATTAATGATATTCTAATATCGATCTAGCTTTACTGCAGTGTGCTAGAAGTGTCTCAGACCAGCCACCGAGCAACCGTTAAACACAAGTTTAATCTTAATAATCAAGCATCAAAACGAAAGGAGCGGCAGCGGCCGACTGCAACATATAGTAAACATAATAAAAACAACAACAACATAAAATACCACAGTAAAATACTCTGCTTCATACCACAGTAGCATTAATAAAAGTTTAATACATTAGCTCATCCGTGAATATGATTCCGTTGGATTGCTTTGCATCGGCTTTGGAGGTGAAGACCACAACTCCCATGATTCCACACTCGTTCACGGCATCATCAAGCTACGCTTTGGGTATTTTGAATAAGCAGTGAAACTTGCATGGATTTCATTTCCCCCTTTTATAATGTTTACATTTTAGTCATCAGAGAATGGCTAATTAATTGAAATAATGAAACTTGTACAATTTAATTTTACATTTTTAGGGCCCAATGAAATACTTGTTTTCCATTTTAATTTATTTGGATTCCATTTTAATTGGACCCTTTTTTTCTTTTAGCATATAACACCATAAATAGTCAGTTATGACCATTGAGAAGCTGAACAGTGACATTTGCCCATGGCTCACTAGCCAACTCGATGAAAAAAACAATCGCAAATCCTGGACATCAGCGTAATTCATATTCATACAGACATTTTATATCATATTCAAAACCAAGTGTGACTCGACCATGCTTGCAGCCCTTGAGTAGTGAATTTTTTTCATGGACTTGACACCAAAGTACCAGTGCTTTTGACATCACTACTGAAGACATAATGCCCATCCAAACCTGACTTGTGAAAACCTCCTTTCACCAACAGTCCAGAGCAAAAAGGCTCACAAAGCCTCACTTTAGAAAATAGGCTAGGCTTGATTTTGACAGGAAAGTGCACAACAACATGCTGGCCATGGCTTAGACTTTACTGTGGGTCTCCTTTAATTACAGTCATCAGTGTGTCAATCATAATGACAGCCGTGTGGTCATGCCTGAGCTACAAGGTATGTTTAGATTCACAAGATCAAGAGGGGCGACTCGCTGATTGGCAAAGTCTTGAGTTTAAACAGATTGATTAGTCATGCCTGCTGAGTTGTTTTGTGTCTTTTTTATTGAGGCTCAGCTGTTAATGGGTTTTAATTCATCAATCAGTCTTTAATACACTCTTTTTCCACTTATAATGTTAGTCAAGGTTTATTGAACCAAATGTAGTCAGAAAAATGTTTTTATGTAAACAGCCTCTGTTATGATTGGCTAACTAACACATACTGGTGTAGTTAACACTGGCTCCACCTGAAAGCTGAAAAATTCTGCCTCCACAGGAAGGTAGGAAGACAACAAGGCACATCCGAGTCCAATGATCGTGTCACATCCTGTGCATTTGATTCCGTGACTGTGGAAAAAATATCTGCATCTGAAAGTTGCAGTTGGTGGTCAATTTGTGTGTAAATGTATGTTTTCAAAATGTTTTTTTTGTTTTTTTTTTGGTTGTTTGAGCAAATTTATTTGTTGTTAATTTGCTTTATAACAGGCCAAACTGGCCTTAAACAAAAATATCTGTAGCCATTTGAAATTAAAGGCACTGCATTTTAATTATGATCCAAACGAAGATGCTAGCATGAGCATTTGTTTTTGATCAAAATTAGATTGAAATATAGTGTTTAAAGTAAATACTCAAGGGTCTGACTTTAGATTTGTGAAATTATGCTACATTAGATACACCTGCACAAAACAAAAATAGCAGACAGACTGAATGAAAATGCAAATTCACTCTCTGACAGTAGGTGGCGCTTATGGAACAGCAGCGATATAGCATTTCTTTGAGTACCGTGTTGTGGAGCTGAACGAGGAGCTGGAGCGATTGATCAACACACGCCCAAGCAGCGGGACTTTTATTATGACAGTCGGCGGCGCTGCTTCCGCTTTTCCGGTCATGAGTATGAGGTAACGCAGCTCTGTTTATCATATTAGGTACATTTGAGAGTGTTGAAAATGATGTTATAACGTTACTCTGTGCGTTCGCTCGGCGGCTGCTGTGAGACACTGTTACACACTGCAGTAAGATAGATCCATTTTACAATATCAGATTAAATGCTGGATGGCTTGTGTTGATAAATGGCATGAAATTTATTTTAAGACGTATTGTATGATGGAGAAAATGCTGTATTACTGTTACTAAAAATAAAGCTGCATCTGATTATGCTATGTTAGCTACTTCACAAAATAGTGTTTTTCTCTGAGGCATGGTAAAGCATGAGACTCGCAAAACATCAAGAAAATTAGATTTAAACAATAAGACTAAACGTGTTGAGCTATATAACAATAATTAGTTTTCTCTCTATAAATATATATATATATATATATATATATCAAACGGGTCACACCACAAGAATTATTATATTATTTTTACAACATAAATGAATCATTGCTGAACTTACTTGAGCTGGACAAAGACACCATTTTCTTCTAGAGCTGCTGTGCAGCCAAAGTTATGTTCCCTCTATCACAGTAAAGCTGCTTTGAAACACTCTGCATTGTAAAATGCGCTATATAAATAAAATTGACTTGACTGCTGGGTCAAATATGGACAAACTCAACCTAGCATTTTGGGTTGTTTATTTACTGTAACTCAGCATAATGGGTTGATATATTAAATAAAATATGTACAAACCTTTATTTCACTTAAGAAATGCACCATTTTTTTGGTGCTCTCTCCTGAAGAGGATTCAGAAATCCTGCACTGTGTGTAACTCAACAGCTGGGTTGCAGTAACACCGTCGCTGGGTTTTTATGTCGAGGTGTGTTTTGTTTTAACTGTAAATGAGATTGAACCAGCCATGGACCATGGCTGGGTGACAATACAATTGGAAAGATAACCCAGGAAAATGACCCAACAGGCTCAACTCTGCATTTGAGTAGAAAAAAATAACCCAATGTTTTTATACATATCTTAATACACAGCACATTTTATACAGTTTTTATACAGTATTGCCAGTATATGCATGTAAACTCACTTAACATACAGTACATTTTAGAAGTAAAAATGAAACATTTAGACTTTTCCTTGAACTTTTGATATATAAGAGGTCACCATACTGTAAGAATATCCTGTAAGTTTCAGAACTAAAAACTTCCTTGTTAGTCCAATTAAAGCTTTTATTGACACCAGACCCAGAGAACGACCTGGAATGTGCCTATAGATGGTGAAACTCCGCCTCCACAGAATAAATCAACGCCTACTTCATCATTGCAATGTTAGCCCTGCCCACTGGTATGTTAGTGAGGAGGAGGAGAGAAGAGCGATACAGGACTAAAATAACATTACCTTTCAAAGCATCCTATTGCAGGAATATGATTATTTATTTTCAACAATGTGAATGTCTCAGTTGAGCTTTATTTATTTGTATTTGGTACTAGTATTCAGTGGATTCTTTGGTAAATCAATCGCATTCCGGCGCAGGCTTTGCAAAAAATAAATAAAAATCAAAGAACGTTCCCTTTACAATCGCTGGAGCTGTCAATCAACAGTGCAAGTTTATGAGTGACTGAGTTCTGGACTCGCACCAAAACTCCCATTTTAATTCAATGAGTCTCTTAGTTATATCGCATTTGCACTGTTAGTTAAGGCCTTTGCACACTGAGTCCGAAATTCACATGAGAAACTTTCGCATGTTAAAAAATAAATTCGACCTCGCGTAATGTCAATCTTGTTTGCACACTGCCTCCGAAGCTTTCGTCCGTCAAAAAAATATTCGCATCAGGTTCGATTTTCTGCGTTTTTCGCATCCGTGGCACGCATTTTGAGAGACGTTTTGACGATTCAGAGCCACTGTATGCGAACGCAAAAATCCCGAATGCCATCTGACAAGCTGATCCAAGTCATCTGCAGCACAAAGCAGCAGCACTGTATGACAAACAACGTGAGGAATACAAAGAGACCGAATATAAAGTCAGATTGTGCCAGTACCAAAGCATCAAACAGAGCCACTGACGTCCGGAAGTAAACTTCGAAATGCTCGGGATAATCACGTGGCTCCTTGATGAGGTGAACTCTCCTTTCTCTCTATGCAATCTCAGGATTGGATGGACCCTATATTTCCTTTCTTTTTCTCTTTTTAATAAGAGAGAGGACAACTTAATCGTGCTCACTGCTTGAAGACTTAGTTTTGTTTTTTGTTTTTTTCGCAACGGATTCATTAATACGCATCGGACTCAGTGTGCAAGGTCTCTGTGCGTGACAAATTTAGGATTACGAATACGAAAAAACGAATGTGAAAATTTCGGACTCAGTGTGCAAAGGCCTTTACGATGAAAGTAGGGCTGCAACGATTAATCGTGATTAATCGTTTTCAAAATAAAAGTCTGTGTTTATGTAATCTATATGTGTGTGTTCTGTGTATAATAATTATGTATATATAAATGCACACACATTCATGTATATATTTAAGAAAAATGTTATATTTATATATAAAATATTTGTTTATATGTAATATAAAATATATATAAATATATATATATATATATATATATATATATATATATATATATATATATATATATATATATGTATATATATATATATATATATATATATATATATATATATATATATATATATATATATATATATATATATATATATATATATATATTTATAATACATGCATATATTTCTAAACTTTATACCTGTATGTGTGTGTATTTATATATACATAATTATTATACACAGAACACACACATATATATTACGTAAACACAGACTTTTATTTTGAAAACGATTAATCGCGATTAATCGTTGCAGCCCTAGATGAAAGCATGTGTTAGTGTACAGAAATTGAGTTTCAATGACGAGATCACTGCTTTCATGATCTTAACAACATGTCTGTGATCGACTACAATCTTCATCACTGCAACCTTTCATGCCACGATCTAAATATAATGCCATAGATCTAAATGTAATGCAGAACTTTTCACAATTAGTTAACTTTGAGAGCTGTAATAGTTAAAATGTGCTAAAAGAGAGAGTAATACTTGGCTTTTTCATAGGCAAAGATGTCAGCCAATCACAGCAGTGGGCATTTACACTGCAGCAGACACGTCCCTTAAAACAGAGTGTTCAAATCAGAGGCTAAAATCAGGCTAGGAAAATGCCTTTTATTTCTAAATTATGACAATTTTGATGTTAAAAGCATAGTAACATTATAAGTGCACCCCAGAAAACATTATAAAACAATAAAACAGCACAGTTCATGACCCCTTTAAAAGTAATTCAAGTGTAATCAACCGATTATTGCTGGTTGTAGTGCCACTGCGTTTTTGCGGGGGAATGGCGAAACTCAGACTGCCATCCCACGTTTTCACTAATACTGAAAGATGTCGACTCCTAACATCAAAAGTGTTTAGATTCAGTACCTTTACTTGTGTTTCAAGTATGTGAAATGACTAATGTGACACTCTTTCTGTTTGTAATTCTGTCATGCTGTGAATTGATCTCTCCTGAAGAGGATGCAAAAAGCCTGAAATGTTGCCCCAGGTTGTTACGTCAGAGTGTAGAGGAGGCGTGCAGTGAGACTCTTCCAGCCACTTACTCAGCAAAACTACCCAACACTGGAGAAATAACCCCAAAATGATCAAATAGGCTCAACCCCATGTTTGGGTAGAAAAAGTTACCCAGCATTTTTAGAGTACAAACATGTGAATCTGTCATCATTTACTCACCTGCATGTTGTTCCAAACATGAACGACTTTCTTTATTCAGTGGCACAACTTCAAAAAGTAAGTTTGGCACATGAGGGTCAGTAAATGATGCACATTTATTTGTAGGTTTAAATAAAATAATACAAATTCCAGGTTTTCAGAGTGGCTTCAGACTCCAATTAATTCACCAAAACACAAATGCGATGCACAAAATCACAATGTTGCACCACCTGCTTTTTGTGGCAGGTGCAGTTTCACAGAGCGATGGAGAATGACTCATCTGGAGTGACACAGTGACCTTGTCTGTTTTGTCACAAATATGCTAGGAAAAACAATCAAACCATCCATTATCATAAGGACAAAAAATTTGTAGATATTTATTAATAATAATGAAAAAAAAAACCTTTCCCTCTTCCGAATACATTGTTTGGAATATAATAGAATATACTGTAGATCAGCTGGATCCATTGAAGTGCTTGTAATCATCAGAGACAGATGCATCTTTTCCATATTCAGGCATTAACATTTGTCCTCCTACTTGTTTCCAAGACTACTAAATGGCCTGCAGGTGTGCTTGTGTGTGTGTCTGAACGACACACACTCCAGTGGAAGAGCAGACGCTTGAAGCTGCGGCTTTTAGTGGCTGCCACTGGTGTCAAACATAATAACTGCTCTGAGGGAGCATTTGAAAGCAGGAGGGTCAAACTACTGCCCTAATGGAGACAAAAATACGCTTGACTTGCCCGCTGTCGCCCACTTGAAGAAACCCAAGCAGCGGCTGAAAAATGAAAGCAGGAGAAATGTCCCGTTTCCGTTGTTATCGCGGCACACGATCTCAGATCATCGCTCATTTCATGTGTCGCTAACGCAGAGGACGTGATCTGGAGTCGTCCTGCGGCACAGAGGGATTGTGTTTGTGTGTTTTGGGTAAAGTAAAGCCAGCAGAATATCTGTCTCTCCTCCGTAAGAGGGTAAATATAAGAATGGACAGCACAGATTTATTTTCTGCCCCCGCGGGGCTCATTTCCAGCCTTGTGTTTTCCTCCCTTTCAGGAAACCATTAATTAAAGCGCCGAGCTTCACGGCATAATCAATGATGCACCTTTCGTCCTAAATTTGGCTTTGTGGACAGTATTCTTTCTGCCTTTCTTTCTTTCTTTCTTTTTTCTTTTTTCCTTTAAAAGACTACAGAACTATACATCACAGGTAAAGCAAACATCAAGTACTGTTTCACACGAGTTTCATCATAATCTCCCGGTCTTTCGGGTTTGTTTTTGTGGCGCTCGAACGGATCACTCTTCCCGTCTGAAGCGAGCGACAGAGATTGATATAAGCGGTGTGAATTAGTAGGAGAAGAGAAGTGCCTCTATTCATTAACTAAAGCCTCCGCAACTCAGAAACAAAGTGCTTCCCTTTTATAAAACGGCGGCGCAAAACGACTAATACATCTTTATGTGCTATTAGGGTCTTTTGAGCGGCAGGCCTGGAAGCCTGTCTGTTTTTTTTTCTTTTTCTTTTTTTTTTTTAAGTGCTGTGCGATTGTCATTTATTGAAAGCCGTAATGGGCAACAGGGACACGGCCGCTCAACGTGCCTTTAATAGCTGTGTGAAACATTAAAAGTGGGGAATTTATTAGGAAGCCTTTTAACTAATGAATCTCAAGCGCTGCTGTACTCGCACGGTAAAAGCCTTTCTAATTTCTGTGAAGAAATATACGAGAGAGAGCTGCCTCCGCAATGAATGAAAACAAAACAACACGCACACTTCTGTACATCAATACAGTCTTGTGGAAATCAAGTGATGAACATGCAAAGTGTTGATTCATAGCGATGACAGTAATGCTTTTATGGGTAGAAACGATACAAACGTTTGTTTATCGGGGCATGTGATGTGGCTTATAGCACTTGCTGTTTGTTTCACCTTTAGATTGTTCGACAAATTTATAAATAAATCAACATAAAGTTTCACTGTGTGCAAAATATATGTATTTTTTATTTATATTTAGAAATTATCTTTGCAATATCATGTATTCTGTATTATGTGTTCTATATAATATATTTTCAGTTCAATAAGATACATAGGATACGAGCTGTGGTATTATCACAAAACGTAGATCATACTATGGCAAATACTGCAATCCTTATATCTTGTGCTTCATAAAGCATTGCGATTCTAACCTTGAGTATGTAATGATTTATTCTTTTTCATTTGACTGCAGTACATTTTTTATGATAGGTGACTTTCGAGTGACATTGCTTGCAAATTGCATGTTTTATCTCCAGCTTGTTCTTCCCAGTAATGCTGTAAAACCCAAAATGAACACAGATGCTCTTTTTGAATATGAAAAAAAAAAAAACCATCTTAAATTTGTGCAGCTGTGCTGTCGTTTACTTCATCATATTCATACGTCTTCTCTCAGATGAGAGTAATAACGAACTATGCATTTGTAATGAATATCCAGTGTCAAAGGCTTGAAACAGAAAATAATAACTAGATTTGCATTTCCTGAAGGAAACAGCAGTGTTTACAAAGAAGCAAAACATAAAAAGTTGACAGTTTAGGATGGTGTAGTAAGTGTTGATGATAGTCCAGTCGGAATACATTTTTTTTTTTTTATTATTATTATTACTTTGTTATTATTAAAATATTATTATTATTATTAATATTATTATTTATTCATATTATTAATATTTTATTATCAGGGAACTCTGTAAATGTTCATTTTTTATTAAACGCATTCTATCTAAAATGCTTTGAATAATACTACTTAAA
The DNA here is from genome assembly GCF_024489055.1 of Chanodichthys erythropterus. Classification (NCBI taxonomy): domain Eukaryota; kingdom Metazoa; phylum Chordata; class Actinopteri; order Cypriniformes; family Xenocyprididae; genus Chanodichthys; species Chanodichthys erythropterus. The sequence continues at coordinate 2,371,116 of NC_090222.1, forward strand.
TGAATTGTGATATTATGATTTAAAGGTGATAGAGAGGATTTTTTCGCCGACTGAGAATCCAAAGACTGTTACTGAGTTTTTGAAGTGAGCTGTGAAGGAGGGGGGTTGTTCTTATGCATGCGCTCATTTCAAAAACTCAGTAACAGTCTTTGGATTCTCAGTCGGCGAAAAAATCCTCTCTATCACCTTTAAATCATAATATCACAATTCATTTTAGTAGTATTATTCAAAGCATTTTAGATAGAATGCGTTTTAGAAAAAATTAACATTTACAGAGTATCCCAAAGGAACGCCTCCCAAAACGAGTGTTTACCACCGGCATTCGCTGTGTCGAGTTTTTTGGATTCATTATGTTGGATTCACCGCAGGTAACTCATAATCTGCAGTTGTTACTCCTGTCTCCTGACAAAAACATTGCATGCGGTGCCTGTGGAGTGTGGAAAGTTACTGGAGAGCGCAGCCGCGCTCATCTCTCACAAGGAACGTCATGGCAGTGATTGACAAGCCAGAGGGCCAATCGTTTATGCGATGATCGCGTAAACGATTGGCTGATGTTTTTAAGGCCCTACCTCGTGCACAGATGATGTATATTAATATTATTCCTTTCAGTGCACCTAATAAATAGTCTTTTATCAGTAAGTAAAGACAGTTTCAAGTAATATTGCAAAAATGTATAAAACAAAACATCCTCTTTAGCACCTTTAAATGATGTTTGCCTTCACACTTTGAGGAGTTTGGCTTCAGATGCTCAATGTTCTAATCGCAAGAAAGCGTGTCAAAATGACTATTAATGACTTATAAATGGTTAGTTCATTAGTTCATCCAAAAATTCTGCATTTACTTACTCTCATGTTGTTTTCATGCATCACATAAGCATGTGCATTTCCGTGTTTACTACAGTATGCGTGTTGTTGTAATACTATTCATTGTGTCTCTTCAGAAGACTTGGATTTGGATAAGACCACTCCATTGATTATTTTTATGATGCCTTTATGACTTTTTTTTATTTTTTATCTTTTAAGTTTTAGAGGAATGGACTTTAAATAGAGGGACAGAAATCTGTCAGGTTTCATTAAAAAAAAATATTCATTTGTGTTTGGAAGTTGAACGAAAATCTTATAGGTTTGAAACAACATGAGGGTGAGTACATGATGGCAGAATTTACATTTTTTGGGTGAATTATGCCTTATAAATGCAGTAGGGATGGGACAATACATAGATGCATCGCGAATCGAGAAATGATTCTGGATCAATTCTGATTTTTTCTGTATGTATCTTGATTCTCTCTCGAATCAATTCTGAGCTTAGTTTTTAACAGCAGGTGGCACTGTGTGCTTTAGAAACAGACATACTCTGATTCCTTCCAGTTCCTTACACACACCACTTGAACCTTCTATAAAATAATCATTCATAAAGTTCAAAAAGGTTGAAGCGAATTACAAGGGTGTTTGCAATGGGCTTTTTACATTAATCTCGCATCATAAAAGCATTCTGAGGTGCAAGTACATTCTCAGACTCAGTCGAACGCATGAACGCTCTTCTTTGTGAGCATGCGGTTAAAAAATAGCCTAGAGCGCCATCTGCTGTTAAAAATTAAGCTCAGAATCAATTTGCGATACATTTGGAAAATATCAGAAACAATCCATGAATCGCGATGCATCGATATATTGTTCCAGCCATAAAGTACAGCAGGCTGAGTTTTGGAAAACTTACTTTATTTCGCGAATCATATCGTTTAACTCAACAATACATATCACGATATCTCAATAACGATGTATCATTACACCCATTAATTAGTAGTGATTTTACAAGCATTAAAGTCCCTGTGAAGTGGCATGATGAGCTCAGATTTCCTCAATGTATTGAGGTTTTTCTGATTGAAGCATGAAGTTTGGGTGGGGCATATAAGAGCTTTTTAAAAATAGTCAATAACATGATGCTCTGATTCGCTCTAAATTTGGCACACTTAATCTGTAGAAACTTATGACAAAAGGTTATCAAAAATAATTTAGATTTCTCAAATTTAAAGCAGAACTAAGTAACTTTTTTTACCTTCATAAATAGTTTTCTAAGTCCTTACGATGGTTAATTGACTTGTAGTGGTGTGTTTGAGGCGAGCACTAACCCCCTCTGGCACGTCTACGCCAGAAAACAGCACTTGCAAGTTGAGCTGCGCCGACCCGAAACAATCTCGCCTCATGTTCACGTTCACGCGTGAGTGACAAAATGCTTTACGGTAATTCAAAAACAATGTATATATTATGACTTCATAAGACAATTTCGAAAATTACCCACCTCCATCGAGATGTCTTGTACTGTATTTGCAAAACTACTGTGCTGGTGAGCGTTGTAGTTGTAGTCCAGAGCTGCGCTTGGAGTATTTACGACAGTGTGATTCACGGAAGGAACCTGTAGGGGGAGCTTCGCAAATCTTACTGAGTTCCGCTTTAAGGGTTGTTGCAAACTAACATATGGGTATACTTTCAAAGCTTTTATCAAGAAAACAAAGTTTTACACAACCTTGAGTTTTTTAAAACCTAGTTGTTTGACTGCTACTCACAAAATTGGGTGTATCAAGATACCCCTGACAATGTGTTTCTTTTATTCATTTTTTAATTTTTCTTTAACTGCGAATTAATTGTTAATTTTCACTGCGAATGGCAGATGAAGGCTGTAATTCTAAAGTTTTTAATACAGTCATTTTGCATCAGTGCAAATAGTTAAATATTTCCTCACTTTTTGAAGTCAGTTGTCTCTTTCAGAACTAGCAGGTATTTTTTGTCAATCTTCATCAAACCATCATTTACAATATCAGAAGAGTTTCAAGTTTGTTGACTTTGCAGTAACAACACACAATTTTTTGAAAAAATATATGGAAATTGTATCACTAACTCATCTACATGAGATATTTCTGCTTGGACTGCGATTATTGTGTTTTGCAATTATTTTTTGAAGAAGCAATGCATTACAGATATCTTCAGCGATGTGAGTCAGTTACTAGCGTGAATCAAATTATAAGCGTTCTCTTCATTAGCCGTGTGGAATAGTAAGCATCTCTGCTCAGGAGTTTGCAGTCTCCTCATAGTACACACTGAAACAGAGAAACATCTCTGATTAATCCCCCATGATTCTTGGCATTAGAGATCACTTTTTAACGGGCGGCGCTTCAGGACCGTGAGCGGAGTGTAAATAATGTATAAATGTAAAGGCAGTGCTTTCAGCTTTCAAACATTTGAACAAAACTCCTGCATTTGCTCATGTGTGGGCTTTTTGGACAATAGACCACTCATTTCTTATCCTCCATCTTTGTTTCTCTTTACCTGTTCCAGCAGTTCTGCTCAAGAGAAATAAATGGCCCTCCTGTTTGTTGGTGCTGCACCTGTCATTTATCAGACACTTTTGCTCGTAGGTGTGCGAGTTCTTTGAAGAAACGTGCGGGAGTTCAGTGTGTGTGTGTTGGTGTTTGTATCTCTGGAGCGGGTAATTTAGTGCCGTGTGGGCTCGAGGCGGGCAGATAAGCTGTTTGCTAAAACTAACAATTAAAACTTGATCATGCTGTCAGTTCAAATGGAATGAAATGGAACCAAAAAGTAATTAAAAGGATAGCGTGCAAATGACAATTATATCTTTTAGCTTTCTATTACCAGCGCTGTGAATTTAATTATTGCAGCAGCTTCGACACAAATGTGCACGCATAAACGCAGACTTTAGGATAAGTGAGCAGGCTGCCTTTCTACAGAGCCATGTGCATTTTTTTGCTCATAGCTTTTTAAAACCAGGACAGTCAAGAAATCCATGCGAGACGGTGCAGGTATTTAGATGTTGCGGTGAAATGATTGCTGGGGGCTATGTTGGTCCAATTAGTGTGTTTAAAGTCACGGGTGAGTTTCTGCTGTGTTCCCAGCTCACCCAGTCAGCACATATGGCCGAGGGCCCTTCATCCACAGAGTTAATTAGACTGTCAGGATCCATCGGCCTCACCGTGGACTCCATCCTCCCCCCCGCATACAGGTGGTCAGATCTCCGGCTGCCCACAGTTTTAGAGCTGTTACTTACCATCATGCACTCGCCATATGTCCTGCAAAGACAACTTTCAACCACTTGATTATATCATCATAATATCTGCAGATATATTTAGTGCGTCTAAAGAAATGTGCTTTTGTTCTCTGCACTGGAGAGAAGGAAACATGGTCAAGGGAATGCTGGCTCCCCACTGATAATGGTTTCGCTCGCCGGCAGTGCGAAGAAACGCTGCGAAACCGTCAGACTGAAAGTGTTAAGGGTGCTCTGGGCACAGACTGCGAGCATCTTGAGCACTAGTTCGTGTAGGAGTAGAGCGAATCGCTGTCCTGGAAACCATGTCATTGCCGCAGTATGTGCGATTGGTACATTTTGATGGAAAGAGTACAAAAATAAAGTATACTGGAAGCAGAGCATTATTTGTTTTAAAGGGGTCATAAAAAGCATGATGTAAAAATATAATAACTTTTAGAACTGAAAACTTCCTCAACTATTGGAAGAGCAAAAGCAAAAATGGATTTCTGATGTCAGGAAGTGAGGGATGTATGACCCACCAACATGTACAATGTCATTTTGTATTGACTATTTGGTGTGGACATTTGGCTTTCAGGTAATGAGGAAACAGAATAGATACTGTTATTCCCAAATGATAGAACAACTAACAAGGGTTAAGTCTGTCAAACCTGTTCCTAGCTGTAAGCCCCATCCTTCTGAAGAATCCCATTGTTAGGAAAAACTGGGTCCCACTTTATATTAGGTGGCCTTAACTACTATGTACTTACATTTAAATGAATCATTTGATACAATGCACTTATTGTGTACATACATGTTTTTACATTGTACTTATATTTTAAAAACACCTGCATGCAATTACATCTGTAATTAATTTCTGTAATTACATTTATAATTACGCTGTTGAGCCATCCCTTACACCTTGACTCACCCTTAAACCTACCCATACCACCAAACCTGTCCCTAAAAACCAGCAAAAGTGTTTTCAATATGAACAATACAAATACAATACAATATGAACACAATAAGTACATTGTTCTTATTTTTTGATGCAAGTACATAGTAGTTAAGGCCACGTAATATAAAGTGGGACCGAAAACTGATTGAAAAACAGCCTGAGATCAGGCCGAACCTCATGAATGACTAATTTGGAAATATCCACATTGGCTACAAATACACAAAATCAAACTCCTTATCTAAAGTGCATGGGAGCCTCAATTCACAATTGATTTCAGTGGAGTTTGAGCTTAGCATGTTGCCATGTTAGCATGTTATTAAGGCACCTGTTTTTAATGTGATCACAAGTGGTCAACATGATCTGGAATCAGCTGTTTCCACATGATATTAAAATGCATTTCAAATGCATCTCCTGTAACCACTTCTGTTTAGATTTATCTGTTTAGACACTCCCATCTTCATTCATCACACTCTGCATCACTTTCACAGCAGAGCTGAATGCGTTGCTTGGATAACATTGTCTGAACACAACGTTCAAATGCATTATTAGAGGCCGACTGATTTGTCATAACCAATTTCTGGAACTATCGGCTTTCGGCAATAATCCACACCATTGCGGGAGTGGCTGAAAGGGCTCCACTGTCATTACACATTTAAAGAGCGCCCTCTAGAGGAGAAATAAAAACTATCACGCTTTCACTTTATTTACTGAACGTTTCAGTTTTTGTGATGCGCATCCTGTTTGTTTTCTTTATTTTACAAAAGCACAATGGTTTGTTATTATTGTGAATGTACACAAATACATTTAGACCAATTACAGTTTCGAGTTATGCATTACTCTTATCTGTATGGCCAAAAATTAGTATTTTTAAGTTCTTTCCAATGTTAAAGGGATAGTTCACCCAAAAATGAAAATGTGATGTTTATCTGCTTACCCCCAGCACATCCAGGATGTAGGTGACTTTCTTTCTTCAGTAGAACACAAATGATGATTTTTAACTCCAACCGTTGCCATCTGTCAGTCAAATAATGCAAGTGGATGGGAACTTCTACTATAAGAGTAAATAAAACTTGCATAGACAAGTCCAAATTAAACCCTGCGGATCGTGACAACACATTGATGTCCTAAGACACGAAGCGATCAGTTTGTGCGATAAACCACATAAATGTGTCATCAATGTGTCGTCACGATCCGCAGGGATTCATTTGGATTTCCACTAGCATTGTTTGACTGATAGACGACAACGGTTGGAGTTAAAAATCATCATTTGTGTTCTACTGAAGAAACAAAGACACCTCCATCTTGGATGTGCTGGGGGTAAGCAGATAAACATCACATTTTCATTTCTGGGTGAACTATCCCTTTAACAGGAAAATATGCAAGTGATCGCGCAGACGCATCATGCAGTAAGCGCACTACTAATTTATCATCCTCCCTCTGCACAAACAGTTAAATTTGTGCCTATAAAAAGTGCACATTGATCTAGGTTAACGTTAGAGCGAGCAGCCATGCAAACTGCCTACAATTTAAACCACTGTTTACACATGACAACTGCGCTTTACTAGAATCACCCTCAGTGATTGGATTATGGAACCAGGCCTGGTCTGTTGGTATTTATAGATGGCCAGGGTGTCAGTGCCATGAACTAGGATTAATAAATGCTTTTGAAGTATCGGCATGTACTGCCCAACTCAATTATCGGTATCGGTTAAATCCAATATCGCTCGACCTTTAGTTATTATGTATTATGTAAATAGGTGGAGAGCAGGTGTGGATCTTCAAACACATTTGACAACATCAGCATCTACATTACGAAAGCGATCTCGGTTGAATGCACTTTCAAAAGTGGACAAGCTCAAAATATTTTAGACACCATTTACACCTATGTTTACATTCAAAATCGGCTCAATGAAAACATAGTAATTCCAGATACATCAGGGCCTAAGGGACACGATACACAGTGGAAAAATACATAGCACACCAAAATATTTGGGTACAACAGTCAATTTTATTTAAGTTGCACTATATTTATTGTTAATTTTAACTATTAAATTTAATTATTTTATAACACTCTACTTCGCTATCTTGGGATGATGTTTTCACTGAGCTCTTTGCAATGGACTTTGGGATTGTCATCTCTGTGAAGCAAGTTTTGGAAAAGATGTTTTGAAATTGTAAAGTTTTAAATTTAGAATAATCTATAACATGGTGCACATGGCTTTTGCCTGAATGGACACCTTGGCAAGCAAGCCAGTGCTGGACCAATGGGACACAAGTCCATTTGCTTTTTTGGGATTCACAAATTCAAAACTGACCCTCTAACTTCCTCGTGTTTTTGAGTATGATTCATCAGTGCACCATATGAAAAAAACAAAAACAACAAAAAAAGCCTTTCTAGTCTTAGACAGAGAGGAGTAAAGCTGAGATTGTGCTTTCAGGTGCAAATAATTTCAGACACTTAAAGTTCTGAATGGGAGCCTGGTCTGATGGTGTTAGATTTACCCCCGAGCCTGAAACTGAACGAGCTGAAATGGGCAGCCAGTGTGGCAATCACTCCACTCACACACTGTGATGAAAAGTCCAGTTTACTGCCGTTATTTCTGCAGCCAGTAAAGAGAGATTAAAAACTCTCTTTTGACGTACAGCCGACTGAGAGTTTGCCAGACTTGTTTTAAAACGTGTCGTACACTGTATGGGTTGGCTGATGGATTACCTCAGGGCTACACTACCGTGTGGAGTGTACAATAGCACATGGGGGACCACCCTGACCCACATCACGATTTCATGTAGTTTGACGAGCATTCATCACAACACTTGAGTGCGCTTCAAAGGAAAATAACCAAATGTGAGACATTTGCTGAGATCATTAAGTAATGACAACTCCGTATTTGCTACATGTATGCATTACTTCGAGGTGAATGTTGGGGCACGCATACATTTGCATTCATTTGCATGTTTAAGGTGTGCAGGGACACTGGCAGTCCTTTACAGACAAAGCTGATAAATCAAAATGAAGGGGGCTCTTAAAACAAGTGCAGCAGTTTGGTAACCGTGGTGAGACAACTGTTCAGTCGGATAGGAAGAGAGCTCCTAATTACCTATGAATATTTATAAGTTGGTCCTCTGTAGACCCACCCTGGGAATATGATGGGTCGGACCAGCTGAGTCTGATGCTGCCATTCTGATGGGAGGCGTAGAGGGATGCACCTTCTCCTCACGTTCTTTTTAGAGAACATGTGGCACTCAGCAGAAGGTGAAGTTATATGGAAACACCAACCTCCAATGAAGCACTAACAGCTTTATGGTAGCTTTTTTTGTAATTGGCTCCAATTGGGCTATTAAAGCTGATGAAGTTGATCTCTGTTTTAAAACCTAGTTTGAGCTCCTTGCCTGTCTACTGCATACTTTCAAGGGAGGAACTGAAATGGAACCTTGTAATTGGCTGATTTGTATATTCTATGTTAGGGGATGCACAGACTAGTCGGCTTAAAATGCTCTGCATGACGCTTTAAAGGGGTCATGAATTGCATTAGTTTCCTGGGGTGCACTTATAATGTAAGTATGATTTTTACATCAAAATTGTCATAATTTAGAAATACAAGGTGTAAATGCCCACTGCTGTGATTGGCTGACATCTTTGCATATGAAAATAACATTACACATGGAACTCTGGAAAACTTTTAGCACATTTTTTTTTCTATTACTGTTCTCAAGGTTTACTAATCGTGAAAAGTGTTGAATATAGCATTATATTTAAATCATGGCATGAAAGGTTGCAGTGATGAACATGTTGCCGATCAGACATGTTGTTGAGCGCATGAATGCAGTGATCTCATTGTAACTCGATTTCTGCACACTAACGAATGCTTTCATCATAACTAGCACTGCAAACACAATAATGTAAATTAGAGATTTGTTGATTCTAACAGGAGTTTAGAGAACTCAGTCACTGATAACCTTGCACTGTTTGATTGACAGCTCCAGCGATTGTAAAGGGAGTGTTCTTTGATCACTTTCTATATATAATTTACTCAGTTTAAATAACAGATTATATTCATCCTACTAAGAGAAACAATGTGAAGTTGACCATTTAGTCACTGGTTTGATTTACTGACAATAAATGATTTTGAGACAAAGAACATCTGACTGTACATCATTCATTACATATCAGAAATCAGTGGACATTTTGTTTAGACATGTGCATATCAAACGATTTGTAACTAAGCAATAGTGACACATTAAAAAACTTTTTTACTCACATAAGTGTGTTGCACCATTCCTTGTAAAACTTCAGGCTCTCTGAAAATCCAGTGCAGCTACTGTGTTTTTCCACAACATTTTGCACTCTTCAAAGGCAAGTCTATCGCTTAGTTGTTCAATCAAGTGTTAGCGTCATATCTACTACTAAATCAGTGGGCGGGACTACAGTGGTAATAATGTAGAAGTAGGCATTGATAATCTTCAGAGGAGGTCTTTCACCTATCAATGTCATAATAAATAGGCACATTCCAAAACCAGTCGTAATCTGGGCTTGTTTAAATAAAAGCTGTTTTTGGACTAACAAGGAAGCTTGCAGTTTTGAAACTTACAGTATATTCTTGTAGTATGATGACCTGATATATGTCAAAAGCTCAAGGAAAATTTGATTTCTCAATTCATGAATCCCTTTAAGCTTGATGTTGACTAGTCACTGATCATGGCCTATAGAGGGCGCAACAGGGAAAACAAAAATCATCACATTTGCGCTCTGTGTCTAACAGTTAAAATGACAAATAAATGCATACTCCGAGAGCGCTCCACAAGATATGTTTAATTATACAATCTGTATGCTCAGTATTGTTCGGGTGAATGCACGTTTTAACAGCTTATTGTACACGTAAGTTAATTGTCGTTCTAAACTAATGCGCGTCTACATTGTAACACACACACACACAGACAGTAGTGCACACATCACGTGCAGAACATGCACACACAGAAACATTCAGTAGTGCAGAAATGTATTGTAGGAGCAATAGCCTTGTGGGCAGCACTGTCATATGCCATTGTTGTGCACCCGCGTTTGAGTCTCAGCTTGAGGTTCAGGCTTATTTGTTCATTAATGACATCATCAGTGACTAGTCGATGTCTAATAACATAAATGTTGACTTTAAAAAAAATCTGAAGTCGTTCAACCCATATTCTACGTAGGTAGCAACTCTACACAGCACACAGTTACAATATTGTTTTTCTCTCTGAGATATTCGCAATGTATTCAGGGATTGCTGTTTCTATGAAAAATACATGTGATGCTTCCTAAGTATTGGGCCATAAAAAGGTATCTTAAGCTGGGCTCACTCTTGCTCACATGGCTTTTTTGGGAGGTAGACTTGACCTTCAAACCTGATCTAAAAGTCTTTAAAAAAAAAAAAAAAAAAAAAAAAAAAAATTATCGAAAAAATTCTCAAGCCCTACATTTCTCGTTGAATATCATGTTTTACAGTTGTGGCCAGAATTATTAGACCCCTTCATAAATATGATCAAAGATGACTCTAAAAATAAATCTGCATTGTTTATCCTTTTGATCTTTAATTTATAAAATTAGCAAAAATCTAACCTTTCATTGAAGGAAAAGAATTGAAAGTGGGGGGAAGTAACATTATGAAATAAATGTTTTTCTCCAAAACACGTTTCCCACAATTATTAACACCCTTTTATTCAATTCTTTTTGCAACCTCCTTTTGCCAAGATAACAGCTCTGAGTCTTCTTCTATAATGCCTGATGAGTTTGGAGAACACCTGAAAGAGATCAGAGACAATTCCTCAATACAGAATCTCTCCAGATCCTTCAGATTCCCAGCTCCAAGTTGGTGCTTCTTCTCTTCAGTTCACTCCACTCATTTCTTTAGGGTTCAGGTCAGGGAACTGGGAATACCATGGCAGAAGCTTCATTTTGTGCTCAGTGACCCATTTTTGTGCTGGTTTTGATGTTTGTTTTGGATCATTGTCCCGACGGATGATCCAACCACAGCCCATTATAAGATTTCTAGCACAGTTGGTCAGGTTTTGATTTTTTATCTGTTGATATTTGGTAGAATCCATGATGCCATGTATCTGAACAAGTTGTCCAGGACCTCCAGCACAAAAATAGGCCCACAACATTAAAGATCCAGCAGTATATTTGACCGTGGGCATGGGGCACTTTTTATCCATGTGTGCACCAAAACCATCTGGTGGGTTTGCTGCCAAAAAGCTCTTGTTTTAGTTTCATCTGACCATAGAAGCTTGTCCCGTTTGAAGTTCCAGTCTTGTCTGACAACTGAATATGCTGGAGATTGTTTCTGGATGAGAGCAGAGGATTTTTCTTGAAAACCTCCCGAACAGCTTGTGGGGATGTAGGTGCTTTTGATAAAAATTTTTTAAGCTTTCTGAGATTCAAGACTCAACTAATCTCTGCAATTCTCCAGCTGTGATCCTTGGAGAGTCTTTGGACACTCAAACTTTCATCCTTACTGTGCATTAGGACGATTTAGACACACGTCCTCTTTCAGTCAGATTTGTAACATCTTTAGTTGATTGTAACTTCTCAATTATTGTCCTGATAGTGGAAATGGGGATTTTCAATGCTTCAGCTATTTTCTTACAGCCACTTTCTATTTTGTGAAGCTCGACAATCATTTGCTACACATCAGAACTATATTCTTTGTTTTTTCTCATTGTGATGAATGATTAAGGGAATTTGGCCTTTATGTTTCCTCATGTTTATACTCCTGTGGAACAGGAAGTCATGGCTGGCCAATTTCATGTTCATGATCACCCCGGTGAGCTAAAAAAATTTAAATAAGACTGGGAATATACTTCAGAGATATTTTACTCATAAAAAATTCTAGGGGTGTTAATAATTGTGGGCAATGTGTTTTGGAGAAAAACATTTATTTCTTAATGTTATTTCCCCCCCACTTTCAATTCTTTTCCTTCAATGAAAGGTTAGATTTTTGCTAATTTTATGTATTAAAGATCAAAAGGATAAACAATGCAGATTTATTTTTAGAGTCATCTTTGATCATATTTATGAAGGGGTCTAATAATTCTGGCCACAACTGTACCTGGAAATGTCACATTTCAAAAGTAAAATTGTTTAAAAATTATGTGCTAAAAAACTTGGGCCCAATCCCAATTCTACCCCTCACCCCTTCCCTTTCCCCTTTTGCGTGTTCACATGAAGGGGTAGGGGTGTCTCAATTCTCTTTTGGCTGGAGTGGTAGGGGTAAGGGGAAGGGCCAGAAAGCCCTTCAAACAAAGAGTTTTCGGGACCACACTTCGAACGAAGGGGTATGAGACATTTCCATGCATACACCAATTACCGTGCTGCTAGAATGTGTGTAGTGATCGTGATAGTGATATTTCCACTCAGGATCGATCACTTGTGTGTTACCTGGCTGCCAGTTTCTCCGTAGCTTGCTAGAGCGCTATTTGAATGATGTGAACACAAATGAGTGATACAGTTAAAAGTAATATCTGTCATCTTTCATAGCACAGTCAATATTTACATATTGTATCGTCTGTAAACTCTTGCATTACCAAGGCAACAACTGATTCATTTGTATTACATTGCAAAGAGCTCCATTATCGCAGCACCACAGTAGAAAACGAAACCAACAGGCCGGCTCAGCATGGAATGAAACTTGGCTCGATGGAAGAGCGGCTCCACCAGTCTTGTAAATTCTGTATCATTCTGTATCGTTGCACTTCATTGCTGTTCATACTGGTTAAATGTTACAAGACACTAAAAAAAGAAACTAGGTATGATGACGTGTGTAATGGTGTAGTAGTGGTGTCCCATTTCTTAGGTTAAAATTTTCACCCCTGCACCTTGCCACTCTTTGAAGGGGCAAGCGGAAGGGTGAAGGGGTATAAAAGAGAATTGGGATTGGGCCTTACTCTTGAATATCTTCTTAGTCATCTCCACCACAGAAATTCTTATTGCTTGTTTTAGACTAATGGGTACTTCACCGCTATGAATTTTAGGTCACATAGGGGGTGCTCTTGAACCTTAAGGTCAAGATGAAAGAGAAATAGCAACAAATCTTTTCTTCCATATTGTGACATACTGAAATTGAACAATTGAAACTGAAAAAAAAGAAAAAAAAATGTTTCTATGCATCTGTTGTTGATTGGATGGTGAGATGTGGAAGTTGCACTCTAAAGTGGAGGTAGATGAACTTGCAGTGGCAGGATTTAAGCACGCTAATGATTGGAGAAATGTGGCATAAGTCACCAGAGAGAAGTCTGTGGTTTTCACCGGAAGATCCATTTATCGCATTTTTATTAAACATCGCAAGGTCAAAATAATGAATCCAGATGAATTGTTGAAAATTAAACGGATGAATTATTCACAATAATATGTAGAATACATTTACAAAATCAATTTTCATAGAATAGGTGACTCTCTCATTTCATGCCAGTTTTAAAATGACATACAGGACACCTTTATTCATGTAGACCTCATAGATGTGCGCATACGAATACAAGTCCACAAGACAACTCCTTACTGTTGTAATGAAGTTCACCACTGCAGAACATTCCCCGGCTTTTCTGTCCACTTATTAAATGATCCTTATGCAGTCACATCTTCAGTGCTGTGCTTTCAAGCATCTTTCAGCTATTAATAATCCCTTCCGTTTGGCTTTTCAGTCTTGATTTTAAATCAGATCAGGGCCCTATAATAACTCTCTCAGCCTAATTATTTTTCTTTTAATTTAAAGCGTGCCAGAGCAGAACGGTAAAAGAGAGACCGATAGCATTGTTAATGAATCCTGATCCCCTGATCCAAGACACAGACACAGGAATGAGGGATGCTGAAAGCCGGAGACGTCAGACAGAAAGAGACAAATAATTAGAACGGTTTCTAGATTTGTTTTACTCAATGTGCTTTGATTAGATTTTTGTACATTCCTGTCTTCTTTTTGATCTAATAAAATCCAAACTTTCTGCTCCTCTTTAACTATGGTGGTAGTGAAAAAAGCCATACTCAGCAGTATTGCTAAAGTACTTGCTGGCTTTTCATCTCTCATTGGAATTCTGTGGAGATGGATGGCTGTCAACCCCAGTGTGATGTCACTGCAGAGCTGGACAGAGTGGGCGGATTGATTGACAGCTCCTGACACTGCTTGGAGAGTTTCCCTCTCCGTAATCCTGGTGGCCTTTTGCAAGGTTTTAATGTTTGAGCTCTCCGAGCACTCTGTACACGCTCAGCCATTCATAAAGGGTTGAAGTCCCAACAGTCATTCATTGAAAAGCACTTGATCTGACAGCATCAGTATAAAGTATCATTTTTGGTCAGGACCGCTTTGGGTTCAGTATCCTTTGACTCTGGCATTCGTTGATTGATTAGTTTAGGTAAAGTCACTGATGACTGCCTTGTGGGAGACCTGAGTTGCTCATTAGCTGTGCATTAAAGTGGCTTCATTAAGTTTTGGCTCCTGGTGCCCCGTCTCTCTGACCATATGTGTCTCCATCACACATGTTGCCACATCTGCTACACATACACTCACCGTCTTCAACCTCTTGCACGCTACATTGAACAGGTTCACGGTATTTTGAGATCTCAAGACAAGATCTTGTTGTCAACAGGCAACTGAAATTTGTCTTGCATGTTTGCAGATTGGCCAGTTGGTGTTCAAGGGCATGAAAAGGTTGAACAGAATCCAGTCTATAGTGTTCGAGACAGCTTACAACACCAATGAAAACCTGCTCATCTGCGCACCCACCGGTGCCGGCAAAACCAACATCGCCATGCTCACCGTCCTCCACGAGATCCGTCAGCACCTGCAGCCTGGGGGAGTCATCCGCAAGGACCAGTTTAAGGTAAACACACACTCACGGAGACAGTATTGTTGAGTGAGCTGTTGGCTTTCTGGCAGCCAATAACTCATTTCCGCACCAGTCCTTATGCCTCACGTACGGCACAACCTGATTGGACGCGTTTGTTTAGTTCATGTCAAGCAAGGATAGACTTGAGCATTAAATATGTGTCAAGAAGTTCCACCATAGTTTGGAGATGTAAACGGATGCATTGTCTCGAGAAGCACATTTTCACACGCCCGCATGTCAGCTTCAACGATGATAGACAGTCGTCATACATCACCATTAAACTCTTACTTTAAGCAGCCAGCTTCATATTTCTTTGTAAATTGTTATTTGTACTGGTTGCCAGGGAACAAATGGCACTGTGCTGTTTTCTCATTTATCATGAGCTTGTCCTGTCTCTCTCCCCATCTCTCTTTCCTGCCTCTATAGATTGTATACGTAGCTCCTATGAAGGCCCTGGCTGCTGAGATGACTAATTACTTCAGTAAGCGATTGGAGCCTCTGGGCATCGCTGTCAAGGAGCTGACGGGAGACATGCAGCTGACCAAAGGAGAAATCCTCCGCACTCAGGTAACAAATACAAACGGATGCACCTTTGGCTATAATAATATTGGACATTGTCTGGTGGCAGCTAGACTTTGTTCGCTTCACTGGACTTGTACTTGGCTAATCCCAGCCCCAACTCATCAGTGGCTTCATCTGTTGTCTGATGCTTGGGGATGGTCATACATCATGATGCCATGAAACTCGATTTCCTGATAAAAGGCTGGTGTATAGATGTTGAGGGTGGTGTAATGTTGGTGTTAAAGATCTCAAGTGGTAGCAAAAAGGTGGTAGGGTTAAATGGGTCCTATTATGTTTTTTCGTCAGGGTGTAATGTTGCTGTTTGAGCATGAAAAAGCTCTGCAAAGTTCAAAGTCCCTCCAGCGGGAGTTTTTCTCTATATCAGTGTCAGTGATTCTCAACTCCCTGAAACGCCTCCATTGTAGTCTTGAGTTTTCTTCCGGGAATGAGCA
Source organism: Chanodichthys erythropterus (assembly GCF_024489055.1). Lineage (NCBI taxonomy): Eukaryota > Metazoa > Chordata > Actinopteri > Cypriniformes > Xenocyprididae > Chanodichthys > Chanodichthys erythropterus. Next base: position 2,386,968 of record NC_090222.1, read on the forward strand.
TGTCACAATATTCCTCTTTTAAATAAATACATTGACAAAGACAGAATTTCATAAAACAAATGACAAATTGCTCTGAAAATAGGTGTATATCCAATCCTGCTTAATGGAGTCCATGAGGCCGTGGTCTTATAAAGCACATGTCTTGTCTCACCGATCAATATTATTGTACAACTGAGACACATCTGTTTGCAGTGCTGCAGCGCGCACAGTTCCAGGCCAACAGTTTCAGGACGGAAGTGTGTGTACGTGGCAAGCGGTGAAGAACACAGCATATAAGCAGTAATGCGCTGGTTCTTAGCCTTATACAAGCTCCCAAGGACTGCAAACTGATAATTTAAGTATATTGAGCAGCAGGGCTTGACATTAACACCCGCCAACCCGCTAAATGTGTGTGTAATTCAGCAGTGCCGTGTAACGCACTCAATCCTGTTAGCCACTTTGGTGGGTTGAAATATACATTTTTTCAATTGTAGTCTTTTAAAAAGGCATCTGAAATAATAAACTGAGTGCAATGTAGTGTTGTCAAATATAGAGAGAGATTTTTCCATACATATCGATACTGCAATAACTGAAATGCTTCCAGTACTCATTTTCCGCCGAATAGACACACTGCTCTTTCTCTTTCATCTCTCCAACAGCACAACACAAATTCTCCTCCCCACACTCACTTGTTTCATTTGCTCCGTAGGAATATTGTTGAGGGCTTGAATTTCAGCGTGAGATTGTGTGCATTGCACATAATTTTACCCATTCCCACAGATTTTGTTCTCACGCCCAAAGTGCGCCACATAAAAGCTCCTATCAGTACTAAATTGAGTTATTTTTCACTGCTTATTGCACTTAAACAGTCAAATAAACTCAAAATAATGTCAAAATGGGGAAAAACTGCCATATAGAAAAACTATATAAAAAAACAACAACTGCCATATAGATATTTTTAATATCTCATAATTTGGCAGCAGGTATATTAGGCTGCTGTCACTTTAAGACCTGACACACATATCCATTTATACTGTTACACATGTGTTTTCTTTCTCTACTGTTTATGTTCACTTGAAACATAACTGACTGTGTTTACATGAATACTCACAAAGACCGGCATTTTGACATTATTTTGTGTGTATTTGACTGTTTAAGTGCAATAAGCAGTGAAAAATAACTCAGTTTAGTACTGATACATTATATACATACGTATATAATATACATACAGTGCTTCCCACACATTTCAAATTTACTTACGGTGGTAGCCAGGCGAAAAATCCTCCGATTATCCATGGCACAAAAATGGTCTACTACATGTGACAAACAAATAATGTGTGATTTTTAACAGTATTTTCATTTATTGAAATTAATTTTAATTAAATAGCATACTATTACATTTAATTACATACTAATATTATGCATTGTAAATTATGCAAAATTTCAGCATTTAAATGGTTCTCCTTTTCCTATGTTCTCCTTGCTGTCATATAGTGTCTCTCTTAGTGAACACAGTGAGACACAGATTTTATTAGTAAAATTTATAAAATGTGTCAAATAATGTTCTTAGTCTTTTCTTCCTGTGGGTGAGACTACAATAATTTACTATTAATTAAATGGAAATCAAACTAAATATACCAATATACCAATAATGCCCAGAAGAAGAAGAAAAAAACTTAGCTTGTGACTTTTAATTATAAACAAGCCTGAAACTCTTATTTTAAAATTTCTTTACACTTTGAAGCAGTCTGAAGCGCTGTTGCGTGAGCTTGTAGAATGCACAACAGCGCCGCCTTCTGACTTTGCAAAATGCAGCACCCGTGGGAATGTTAGCGAAAGTAAACAGTTCTGATGCACACATAACGAGCAGGTACAAAGTGACTAGTTAATCGATCACGGATGGTTTCATTATCTTGGGCGGATATAAAAGTATAAGAGAATAAAAATAATAAATGCAAAAATGTGTCTCCAAATATACTTGGGTGGCAGTTAATATACCTGGGCGGCCCGCCCAAGTAAAGTCTATGTGTGGGAAGCACTGTACTAAATTGAGTCTATATATATATATATATATATATAGTATATATAACTTTACTTTGGGTTGATGGAATTTCAAAATTGCTGATTTGTTTCCAGGTTTTAGGTGTAACTTTGCAAATGGTTGATAGGCCCTCAATGTATTAGTTGGCTACAGTAGGTGAATTGAGCATGTTCTTACAATGGTGTTAAAGCACACATTTTGTGAAAATGTTTGCTTTAAGTTCAGTTGCACATTTTGTGCCATCATCACATTTTTCTCTCTGCCCAAATTCACACTTTCAGGAAGGAAACATCCAGGCCGATTTTAAGGGTGTGAATTGCTTAAATAAAGTGTTTACCTCGTATCAAACAAGCCAATGAGAGTTGTGAAAATGAAGTCCTCTTGACTTCTGCTGGCTGTATGAAAACCTTCGCAGAGATTTTGAACATTTGTTTATGTACACGCTTAAAAAGACCCTTCAAATTAGTTGTCGCTTCCTTCAATAACCACGATTTTTGACAATGTTGACTCTCTCTCACATTCCCTTCCCTGTAGATTCATGCAATAATGGATAGACGGAGACTTCTAAGAGCACTTAATTGTTAAAACAAGACTGGAGAGATGAAGAATATATTTAGAGGATTGTAGAGAACAGGAAAGAGTAATGGGTCAAGTGGTGTGAATAGTGTTATATCAATGGCTTTATAAAGGGAAATCATCCTCGTTTTCCCCTCAGGAAGCTTACCTTCTTCTGACCATTACAATTGAGTGCCCTCGCTGTACTTCCCAAACAGCAGAGCAAACAAAGCAAAAATGGAGAGATATGAAGCGAGGAGACGTGTTGTAGAATAATAAGGCATCATCACACCTTCTCTCTGGCTGAAAGCAGTGCTTTACTGCCCCCTCTGCCCTGTGTCTTTAAGACAGTGGCAGGCTTGCACAACAGTTCTTTAAAAAATGACCATCTCCGCAGTGGTTAGCTGGGAGAATATCAAGTATCTTGCCTATTTTTGCAGCATTGGAGATGTCTCTGAGGTGTGTGATAGACGCTGAGGCAGGAAAAACAAGTGGTCATTACCGGCAGACCTCACAGTTTGGCTCGTGGAGCTCAGAGACATGGTGTCATTGCTCGTGCCTGCTTTTTGGCTATGCACACTGTGTTTTAACCATTATTTTAGTTAATTGCTCAAAATGGCATGGGAAACACACGGTGGTGTGTCCTGTCTTATCGAGACCCTCGAGGTGGTCATTAGATATTGATCGGTGGTTAACATCAGAGCTGTATCGTCCAGCACTGCCCAAAGTTAACAGCAGGTTACAACCTAACCATTCTATTATTTACTGTGCCTTTGTTTTAATCATGGTGCATGTCCTATCTTTTGTTTTTCTCTTTCTCCTCATTTATACTCTTTCTCTCTCACCCACTCGGATACCCCAACATCTATGTGTAGTCTAACATCGCCCAATATATGCATGCCTACCACTACCCCAATATACATATGCCTATACCCTATTATCCACCAATACACACATGCATTCAATGAGATCACTCCGGTGCACACACACCTACCCCGACATCAGTGCTTCTCTTAGAGAGCTTGTCATTTTCTGCTGCTTGGATCATAGCACTTTGTCTGTCATCTTATTTTCTTGTTGCTATAGTAACCACTGTACAGTAAAATACCTAATACAGAGAACACACAGCTGTTCAAATAACCTTATTGAAGACTAAATTTGTGCTGTCAGAGGCGGTGCTGACATTTAAAAAATAAGAGGGAATAGGTTATAAGATGGAAAAGACAGAGATGCTGGCACTGGAAATTAAATTATATAGCAATCAAAATAAGTTTGATCATAAGTATAGTGAATTATTTAGAAAGCAAATTAAATGTTCTTAACTGCTGTAATGGTAGCTGAAATTAATGTTTGTTCGTTTTTTCGTTATCGTTTATGTCGTTCTTAAAAATAATTGGCCAAAGTACTTGCATTTCAGAGGAGTCAAGTCTTAGCCCTCCCAGACGTTTTTGGGAGTAATGTAATATGCAAATTTAAGCTAATCAGGGAGGTGAAGGATATTTATTCTACAAGCCTGGAGATGTGAGTTGATCCTCAGCAGCAACTTAACTGTTGCTATATTATGTCACAAATCAACAAATGGGACACTAAAATGTAGACTCTATATTGACATTATTTTCAATAACCATAGAAAGTTTTTCAATTCCCACGGGAGACCTGGGGAATGACTTGAGTATTTGAGCGGAGAAACGAGATACCAATTGAAGTCTTGCCAAAGCAGTTCTTGTCTTATCAGTGACTACATAAAATACACTGAGCATTACTGACTGAATATTTTACTGACAGATCAAATAGAGCACATCGGATTATTTACAATCCAGCCTGTCAAAGTGACGGGTAATTATTATTTGTAGTGCAACCTCTGGTCGAGATGCTCACATGAACAGAGTTATGTTTTGATAGCGGCGTCGTGTTTATGCTTTTCAGGAAAAAATCAATCCACACATGGCTGTTGTCAGAAGTTGTTAATTGTTTTTTCATATTAAATTTGGGTTGAAAAAAAAAAATAACATTGAATATAATCACACAATTCAGTTTAATGTTTTTTTTTTTGCACATTTAGAAAGTGAGCTGCTGTTACCATTGAACTTCTGTGTTTATACACTTTAATTAGCACCTTAGTGAGAGTGCATGCAGTGACTTATCCATGTAAAGGGTACGTGGGGTTGTTTACATTGGCCATTGGATCATTTAACTTTTTTTTCTTTTTCCGTGAAAATGCATTTGAAAGAATGCCTCTTTACACATGGCATAAAGTCTGGTACATTCTGTTGTAGGACACTTTGTTAAAGGCATAGTTCTGTAGTGAACAGCACATTCTAGGGCCCAGTTTATGGCCGGGCCCCTCTCTGTCCATAACAGTGGACAAAGGTTTACTACATTTTGATTGGATCTTGGTGGACTAACACAAACAAACTGTCCAACGCCATCAGATAAAGATGTAAGGACAACATCCAGACCTCTCTTAGAGGGTAAGAAGACGACCTCTTGTACCAAGCCTGGGAAGAACAAAGCTTCTTATTGGTCCACAGGCAGTTTCTGCCCTTCACCCATCTAGACACTACTTCCTAAGGTTGGCCAGAGACCCGCCATAAAAATTCCTCTGGACCTTAGCAGCAATTGGTGAAACAAAGAGAGATCACAAAGATCCATCCAAATCCATTCAAAACTATGTTTGAAAACCTTATAACTGATGCAAACTACACATCCATTTCACACTTATTCACAGAAATAAGTATTCTCAGTGACAGCTATTTGTAGTGCAACATCTGATACAAATGCAGCTGTTAATGTACAATTGACCTTTCGCCGGGAGTTTGATTGACAAGCGATCTAACCAATCAAAACGCTGCATCCGCCATTTTGTCCGACAAAGCAGCCAGTAGTTAAAAGATTAACCTCGGTGGAGTTTAACTTGAAAAATGGTGTGTATTGATGTCTTTCCGCATTTGAAACAACATTCATTCTCATGTTCATGGACTAATAGGAAGAGATGGTCGGTTTTTACGAGCGGTTGAGCTGAGGATCTACAGCAATCTGTCACGACCATGGTCACGACACATTAAAGAGCCACAAAACGGTTTTTATTGTTTGAATTTCTTTAATAACTACACGGTTTGAAAGCTGGGACTTTGTTTAATATCATAAGTAACCTGCTCTGTCTTGTCTGTCGATGTGTGGTCATTATCCTCTTTGTTTCGCGATGTATTTTTCACTGCGTGTGGAGTGACAGCGCCACGGCTTGTCGGACAAAGCAACAGTAACTAAGGGGGCGGGGCTCGGCGAAAGGCTAAATGAATGACAGTTCAATCTTTTCCCATCATGTTTAGTCTCTATTTGTTTAGAATATTGCCAAAGGTATTCTGGTGGTGGTTTGGAAAGTGAGAAATGCATTGGTAAACTTTAAAGACACTGTAAAGACTTCCAACTTTGTTCTTTATGCAAATGAGTTCCACAGGGGAGAGAAGGGTGGGCCACACTGTGTGTGTCCCCTCTGATGCCAGCAGCCAATCACAGCACTCGAATGGAGAAGCGCCAAAATGCAATCTCCTCCTCATCGGAAAGGGATAAAGGTACCCTTTCTACCGACACTCCTTGTTCTGAGTCTGCCCTTCAAACAGGGAAAGACATAACAGATATTGTTCTGAGTCCCGGCTTGCGAAGCTGAGACACAACAGATACACCGTTTTGAGTCTGTCCTGCACGGGGACAGATATTAACAGATATTGTGGAGTCTCCCATCGGGTGAGACACAACAGATACACGGTTCTGGGTCTCAACTCTGTAAGGAGTGAGACATTAACAGACATTGTTCTGAGTCCCAGCTTGCGAAGCTGAGACACAACAGATACATCGTTCTGAGTCTGCCCTGCGAAGGGTGAAGACATAAATGATATACCGTTCTGAGCCTCTGGTCCATCCAGAGAGACAACAACAGATCCCGTGATCTGAGCCTACAGCTTGTGAGGCAGCAACAGAGATGACCACGTTCTGAGCCTCTAGCTTGTTAGGAAAGAGACATCATCAAACACTGCGTTCAGAGTTTCCGTCCAGCGAGCCAGTAACAACATCTGCAACAAGGTTAAGCTCAGGAGAGCAAACCTTCAATCCAAGGTACCTTCGTCTGCGTGTTCCAGATTAAGAACCTTCTGCACCCACGCCAGGGCCTCATCTGCGTGTTCCAGATTTTAGGACCTTTTGGTGCTCCAGGAGATCAGCATCCCACAGAGCTTCGTGTTCAAGACAGGGGGGAGTGGTTATCTGATGTACTCATAACCACACCTTAAGAGACGTGTGATCCAAAATCACAACATCAGCGGTGACGTGAGTACCAAACCCTATTTTACTTTGCGTCCTTGGATGGACAAAGTAAAAATCACTACAGATCACTTAAAAATTAAAATTATCCCATGATTTACTCAACCTCAATCTTCTTTCAGATGAACACAATCGGCATTATAATAAAACATATTCTGGCTCTTCCAAGCTTTATAATGGGAGTGAATGGGGGGCGAGATGTAGAAGTCCAAAAAAGGACATCCATCCATCATAAAAGTAATCCATATGACTCCAAGGGGTTAATAAAGGCCTTCTTAAGTGAAGCAATGGGTTTGTGTAAGAAAAATATCCATATTTCTAACTTTATAAATTACAATAACGGACTTCCAGGAACGTCCGTATGTGAGTCTAGTTCCGGCGAAAGAGTGACCTCTGACCTGATGCATGACATACTGACAAACACGAAAGTATAGAGGATAGAGCAAAACAAAACACCGGCGTATGACCATTGCCGGAAGCCAGATATTTTAGTTTTTTATATTTTATTTTAGTTTATAAAGTTTTAAATATGGATAATTTCTTACAAAAATGCATCGCTCCGCTTCACAAGGTCTTTATTAACCCCCTGGAGTCGTATGGATTACTTTTGCAGTGGATAGATGCACTTTTTGGGCTACCATTCACTACCATTATACAGCTTGAAAGAGCTAGTATATTTTTATTTTAATATAACTCAAAGTGTGTTCGTCTGAAAGAAGAAAGTCATATACATCTAGGATGGCTTGAGGGGAGTAAATCATGGGATCATTTTAATTTTTGGGTGAACTATCCCTTTAAGGGAATTTTTTGAATTTCTCAAGAGAGCCGACTGCAATTTTCATGGCTGCAGAAGAAGAGAATTGCACTGCTGAGACTGATGACAAAAAATAAGAAATGCATTCATGTGAATCTTTTATTTATTTCTTTTATTTTTTAGAATTTACATTTAGTGAATTATTATTATTATTTTTTTTTTTTTAAAGTCAAGTATAGTACAAAGATACTACACAAGTAGCTTTAGTTTTCTTGTACTATTTGTAGGAATTATTGAATTTAGGAAATCCAATAGATATGCAAAATTACGTAATGACAAAGCAAGGGGGAGTAGGGGAAAGGGGCACAATAAAAACCAAGACTAAACAACCCAATGAGGTGACACAACTCTTGAGTGGCACAGATTTACCAATCTGGTTTCAGTATGTCTCTTGAGCTTTGTGCCTAGTGTGATACTGGTGCTCCAATAACACCTGCACCTTCCCCAGAGCATTAATACACTTTACCTGCACTCAAAACAACAAAATACCACCAATACCAGCCTCAGAGCGACTCTGTAGGTGGACATATCTCCTGTACGCTTGCAGAGTAAACAGCTCCGTTGATTATGATGGGAGCACAGATTCTAGTTCTACAAATTGGAGAGATCTAGATTTGTCATGGCACACCAGTTGTTGCAGTGTAGACGTGGTATAAACTATTTACTGCAGCACCAAAGATCTTCCCACTGAGAGCTTGAAGAACAGTCTACCCAGACATAAGGAGATGTGCATTTGGGTTACGCTCATACTCGCACACACTGAGACACCATCGACAATCAAACACACATAGGAAAAACTTTGTAAAAAAATAAACACATGCATACTCTCACACAATCATTGAAACTAAACATGAGCACACATTTTGTTGCAGAAATTAATTGAAATTTTTTTCAGTCAAGTTGCTTTGTTTTTTCTTTTCTTTTTTTTCAGCTGTTCAGTTTTGATGCCTCAGAATGTTTTCTTTTTCATGATACTCAATTTGACACTGCCTAAGTAGCTGATGCTGTGGAAACGCTGAACACGATTACCAGAAGTCCATATAAAATCCTGACAATTCATTGGCAGGATGAGTCAATAGAGGCTGGCCCATTGGAGGTGTAAATAAGCATTTTTGCAATTTTCATGCTTTGAGTGCCTATTCTCACATTCGTCTACCTGACTTATTTCAGGGGATTTCTGTCCTCTTGTGAGCAACATAAGTGTATATTCTTTAGTGATGTTTTATACTTGTGCTTATTCTTGCCTAATACTGAGTGATTTCTTGCACAATACTCTGAACAGTGCCCATCATGGCTTTGATCTTTTAGAGTATGCTCCACCATATCGTCCTTTCATCTCACACTCAGATAGACATTTACGCTGCATAGAATACAAGGACCACACTGAGACAGTCTGGCAAACTTCTGTAGCAAAGGGTTGCTTGTGTTTTTGGGTCTGAGGTGCTTTCTGAAGCCCGGAGGTGTTTTAACATCCCCTGACATTTGTGCTTATAACATTTTCATGGCTAAAGTCTGATTACACTGTATTCAGCAGAAACTCTGCTACAATAATTTGTGAGCAGCATGCATGTAAAAGTTTGTATTTTTGAGAAAAGGATGTTTATATGCGTGGTTAGTGAAATAACAACAACATACATTTTAAGTCACTGAAATAAGGCCATAAGTCACTTTTTGTGTTAGAAAGGCTGTATGCGAGGTAGTGATAATGGCCATGAATATTGATGTGTTTCACACCTGGGAAGACAAAAACCGTCCCCTAATGGGCCTATCAAGGTGAATGTGACTGTGAGAGAAACAGAATAATGTAAGGAGTTTAACACTAGAAGTCCCAGAGATTTGTAACCCTCCTTTAGCCAAGTGGATGCTAACTGGCTAGTCTTTTGGCTATCATTAGCATCAATTCATGTGTAAATATGGTCATTACCTGAGCAATCTGCAGGGGGGTTGGGGGTGTGTGTGTGAATGGTTGCTGGTGGCTTGTTTGTATGTGTGGTGGTGGGAGGGCTGCTAAAAGCAGAGAACTTGATTGACCATGGGCTGGTTTCAGAAAGGAGGTTAAGTGAAAACTCTGAGTATGTTAACCCTGAAATGAGGGAGTGCAAGTGATGTTTAAAAAGTTAACTCACTCATTCACACTGCAACCATGCTTTTCATACTAAGTATTTTTTTTTATCCTATTTCAAGTAAATTAAAAAAAAAAAAAAATCTTAAATCAAGATGGATTTTCTATATGAGAAAATTATATATGATATTTAGTCTTGTTTCCTGGGGGGATCTAAATTAAGTGCATTTTACTTAAGTAAAATTATCAATATCTGCCAGTGTGGTAATAAAAATAATCTTAATGCAAACGGAAAGTGTTGGAGTGTCTACCCAGATGAAAAAAAGTGCAGTAAAATACACTTTATTTTAGTACACTTTTACACTTCCATAATGTCCAGTGCTCTATTTCCATGCACTTATTTTGTACTTAATATACTAAAAGCTCTTCTTTAGTACTTCTTAAGATAATCTTAAGAACATCTAAGTGTACTCAACTGTGCTATTTTGAGACACCATGAATTTGAACTAAAATGTGCTTTTAACATACTATCTCTGTATAGAAAAATGTATTTAGTTAACACTTGTAGTACACTTGAACCCATCTTTCAAACACTTTTAAAAATGGACTTATGATGTATTTCAAATATAAGATTAATATATAATGAATATATACAAAATGTATTTATAATATATTGCCAGGCAGTGCCAGGATTGTGAGAGATTTCTGGAATGTACTCACTCACTTTTTAATATTATTTGTAAATATGTGTACAAATGGTTGGTTTCTTTATTTTATTTTGTACTATTTTTATCAATAGATCTCAGCAACAAAGGGAAAAAAAACAAATCATGTGTGTTGATTTCTCCCTAAGATGGCAAAGTGAAACACAAGTTTCCTTGAAGTGGCTCAGCATGGCCCCACATTGTTTACATAACAAAAGCAACTGTTCACAGCTGATTAAGGATATTAGCCTAAAGCCTTCCAGCCCATCGGCTGTCCTGCGGGTTTTATAGGTAGAAAAGCCAAATGGCTGCTCTCTGGGACTTCTAGTGTTAAAAGAATGGATGTGTTGATTGTTTGTGTTTTATTTATAGCTCAACATAAACAAAAATGTACGTAATGAAGGTCTAAGGCACATTATTGGGCACATTGATCTAAAGACCGATTTGAACAGTCACACACCTTTGTGCCATTTCTGGAAACACATCCTGTTCATCTGTAGAAATAAGTGAAACATTCCAAAGCATTTCAGAGGTGTTTGCTTTTCCTTTTGCCGTGCGCTGGAGAAAACACCACCAGAATACATTTTGAAATGTTCTAAACAAACAGTCCAAACAAGAATGCATTAAAAAATGCATTAATTAATTTGTACATTAACAGCTGAATTGTTGCACTACAAATAGCTGTCACTGAGAATATTTATTTCTCTGAATAAGTATGAAATGGATGTGTGTAGTTTACACCAGTTTTAAGGTTTTCAAACATATTTATGAATGCATTGGATGGATCATTGTTTTGTTCCAGTCACTGCTCTTGCATCCAAAATGTCCTGAAGAATTTCTATGGCATTCAGCTTAAAATTTTGGGATTCGTCTCAAGTTGGGTGCAGGGCGGAAACTGTGGACTAATGATAAGTCCTGTCCTTCCCACGCTTGGGGTGTCTGTCTCTTGACCTATCATCCTTATCTGATCATGTTGGACATTTATTTGTGCTAGTCCACCAAGATCCAATCAATATGTAAAGGCCCGTTCACGCCAAGGACGATAACTATCATGATAACAATAAAGATACAGTTCTAAAAATCATTCTAATTATAAAAGAATAGCAGAGTTCACACCACAGCTATACCATTATAGAGAAATAAAATCATTGGGATCACTTTCAGAATTATTTTTTTTCCAGCTATTGAAAGATAAAACACTGACAGCCAATCAGAATCCATTTTAATTTAAGGGCACATGCTTTTAAAATGTTTAAAAGTTAATCACCAAGGTCCACTTTTCCACAAGTCAATCCTTTTCAAGGATACTTTAAAGAAAATCGATATATGGAAAAGAATCGGTCATACCCTCGGAATAAATGGTGAGAAATATAACTGAAGATGAGATCATTATGCCAGACTAGCAAACAGTGTAACATAAAATTACCTCAGATGTCCAGCGCTAGTTTCAACAACATTGTCTTATTTCCTTTTAAGTTGCAGTGAAAAAGACTAGGTTTTCTTTTTATTTCACTATGTCAGCTAAAATCACTGTTAGATTAGACCGATTACGCCTGTTTCACACTGCAAGCGTGAGCGGCGCATGAGCGAAACTACATCGTCACTGCAGCGACACAAGTATTCGCACTGGAAGCGTTTGTACAGCATCACAGCAGCAGCTCGAAGCTACATATAAAGTGAGCATGTCTTTACAAAGACGGCTATAAATTTGTTTTTATTAGTTGGTCATTAATAAACTTAATAGTCTTGAAAGTTTGTTAACGTGTACAACATTTGCATATAAATTAATTAATATAAATAAATAAAAGCCTTTTGTCATCCATTGCTGCACACGAATGAGGTAAGCTTTGTGTTTTACATCATATGCCGCGTGAACATGTTTACAAAACGCAAACTTGACAAAAAAGCCAGCAAACTCGGGTTTGATTTGTTGTGTAATTACTAAAATAATGTTTATATATCACATTTTCTGGCTAGTTTACTTTAGTTTTTTTATAATACACTATACTTTAACCCAAACTGAATAATTAAAAACAAGTCTAAATGGGTAAATCTTCCATAATTATTTTTGATTCTTAATTTTAATTCATTAAGTTGGTTAACAAGCACGCCGAAAAAAAAAAAAAATATATATATATATATGCGCTGCTCACGCACTGCTTATGCTTGCAGTGTGAAACCGGCGTTACATTAGCTACATTCACTCGAAACGGCATGCTAATGACATTGCTGGTTTAAGCCGGGGAAATGCAACAAGAACAACAAAATCGTGTTCAATGACAAGATGTTCACACTTAGAATAAACAGACAGTTATCGTTCGTTGGGGTGGACACAAATATTAGCGTTATAGTTATCTTTCTTGGTGTGAACAGTGAACAAACCTTTCTCCACTATTGCAGTCAAAGAGGTTCCCCACCATAAAATGGTATGTGCTGTTTCCTACAAAACAGAGAATATTTGTTTTACAATGTAACTGACTTCATTTAAAAGAATAGACACTTCAAGCTTTCTAAAGATATATCTCTCATGTCTGTGTGGCAAGTATTCGCTGAGTTTTGGTTCATTTTTGTGACATGTTTCAGAAAGAAGTTCACAGAGACTGAGACGGCAGAAAGCACACTGTTTGTTTTCATTATTATAAATAATAATAATACCTTGTTATAACTTTTTCATCAATAATTCATAAAAATAATAATCATCAAATAATAATTCTGGACTGACTAAATGAATAAAATGACTAAAAGACTAAATTGGATGATTGGAAGAACAGCAGTGGAGCAGAAGAGTCTCTCATTCCAGTAAAGTTGATGCACACAGTCTGCCATGACTAAGTCATATGTTGTTATTGCACGCCTAGAAGCCATCACAACCAGCAAAACAACCCTCCACTCTCCCCTCTACCACCCACTCCAAGTGATGACAGTTGCCATGGAAACTGTGGGAGGAGGGCAAGTGTTTTAGCAGAAATGGTGTGTTTGTGTGCACAGGTCTGAAGCAGGTGAATATTTGCTGCTTAGCATAACGACAGACCGGCAGCCTGCTCGCAACAGAGGCATTTTCACAGGAGGTGCGGTAATTAAGACACAAGGCCTGTCGTCAGGCTAGACCTGGTAACGAGGAGCTGTCTGCCCGCCCGCACAAATTCACTGTAAACATTCTTCCCACAATCCCCAATAAAGCCAGTCACCCTCTCCCATATGCACGCTGTTTCAGAGATATCGGGGCAGCACATCTAAACCATGCTTGTTTATTCCAAATAACTTTGCATTGTTTGTATTTTTTTATTTTGCTTTTGTAAAATTCAAATATACTTGTCATGTTTTACATGTAGTAATTTATTTTTACTTGTAGTAAGATATAATTATAAACTTTGCATGTACATTGCAATTTAATCAATAAACAAAATAAAATAAAATGACGTCAATGCAAGTTGCATGCTGATTGTCACAAAAACAGCACATAACCCAAAACCATCCAAAACCAGATGGTGAGACGGCATATTTTAGTAAAGCTTTTAAGTGGCATTGCATCGTGAATAAAACACCTTAATTTGGCAGTGTAAAGATGAGTGCTAGAAGAGTGTTTAAATTATTATTAACCATATTTGTGCCACCTGCCATAGTCCTCTGTCTTCGCAAGTCAGACTGATGATTACAAAGCTGTTATTTTTGTTTCTTATAATTTTAGTTTAGTTTATTTTTCAAGCTCTGCTTATAGTTTACTTGTATTAATTCATTTTCAATTGATTGGTTTTTAGTTGACGGAAATGTTGTTTTTTTTTGTTTGTTTGTTTGTTTTTTGCCAGTACAGTACCAGTAGTCATTTTAGTTTTAGTGTACAATTAAAAGACTGCTTTGTACCATACGCATTAGTTTAATCTCTATGCCAAAAAGGTTGACAGTGGAAAGATACCATCATAGGAGATTGACATTATCATACACTAGGGGTTTGACGTGCTGCAGAAAACAAAGTCGGCGTCTATGAAGTAAAATAAGTAGGGTTTTTTTTTTTTTTTTTTTTTTTTTTTACCCTCCTGGCTTTGTATTGTAATTAAAATGAGCACTTTAGCTCTGCTACCTGTTTGCCAGCGCTTCCATTTAGATTAGCGGCGGTCTAATTAACGGCAGACGTGCATTTTCCGTTCCAAAGCCAGTCTCTAATGGCTGGGCAGATTGATTTAAATGCAAACGAGAGAGGATTTAATGAACTGCTTTTACTGAAAGTGTTTAATAGGAATTTCAACACTCACAGACAGGTTGGTAAACAGCTCTCAGACCATTAATTATGCATTGTTGTCTATTTCTTTTCTAAAATGTTGGTTAATGGTGTCAAAATAATCATATTTTGTGCCTTGAATGATTACGATTGTGAAGATGGCTGACATCGGTGGGGAATCTTCTTGTAGATTTGTATAATTTAGTTGTCACAGAACCATAACTGGCTCATCATGTGGGCGGCACATGTATGGGTAGTCATTAAAGTTTTTGTGTGTTTGGCTAATTCATTTAAAGTCTCACACAAGCACAAGAGAGCTAGATGAATAGTCTAAATGTTCCTTTTTTTTTTTCTCTCTCTCTCTCTTTGTAATGAATGGTTTCCCAAACCTCAGATTACATACACGACCAGACAATGTCACCAGCATCTCCTTCAGAATTGTTGTTCAAATGCCTCCACTTGTCCTAACATCCCACTCCACCATCACAACAATGAGAAAACTCCAAGGATGCCGTCACAAAGCATAATATGATTGTCATTCCTGGAGTATTGTGAATACAGATGTTCATACACTGTGAGCTTATTGAACCAAATTCTGTAACCAAAGTAGCTACCTGAAATTGTTACGACCAAATTTTAAGAGTGCTCGATTCATACAACATATATCAACCAAATGCAGTTGACAACAATGTGACAACATCATACCTGTGAATTATTATTATACAAACTGTTTGTATAATTTAGTTGAGATGTAAATCGGATGTTTCATCACTATACAATCTTACAGTCTTTTCTGTTCTCTAAAATGTACACATCTAGTATCCTCATTAGTTACATACACAACATTAAAAATAAATAAATAAATAAATAAAAATGTTAAGAAGGACAGTCGCAGGTAATCACACGTACTCAGTCGATCTTTCTCACTCGCTGTCTGTTTAGACTTGTTTAGTGCAAATCTACAGAGCCTTTGTACAAATCACAGTGGTACACAGTTTTCGGTAAAAAGAGCCATTTGGTACAAAAAAAAATACATTCTTCATTCTTGTTGTCATTAACTTATTTAACATTCATTACACAAGCTAGTGTAAAACAAGAAGGGGCATAGAAAAAAAAAAAAAAAAAAAAAACTGAACATCACCGTCACCGCAGTTGCTTGCAATCTGTGGTTATAATATATATATCTCTAAAGACATATTTTAGACACTATGGCCCGGTTTCACAGACAGGGCTTAGATTAAGCCAGGATTAGGTCTTAGTTCAATTAGGACATTTAAATAACTTTTATAAACGTGCCTTAAAAAAAAAAAAAAAAAAAAAAAAAAAACATTATGTTGTGAATCTTGAGACAAAACAGTGGCACTGATATATTTTAAAGGATTAGTTCACTTTCAAATAAACTTTTCCTGATAATTTACAAGATAAACAAACGATAAACAAATGATCACCTTCCAAGTGGTTCAGCCAAAACTGCACTTTCGTATTCTTCAAAACGCTTACGCTGTATGTCCTATGCCTTCCCTATTCTACTTAACTGGTGCTGCGTTTGTTCTGTAAGTAGAATAGGGAAGGTGTAGGACATACAGCGTAAGCTTTTTGAAACATACGAAAATGCGGTTTTGGCGGAACCACTTGCAAGGCGATCATTTGTGTTTATAAAGCATATGCATTTACGTTTTTTTCCAAAAATGAGCAATGGTTTCTCTAGATAAGACTCTTATTCCTTGTCTGGTATCATTTAAAGCCCTTTGAAGCTGCACTGAAAATGTAATTTTGACCGTCTGGAGTCCATTGAAGTCCACTTTAAGGAGAATAATCCTGGAATGTTTTCATCAAAAACCTTAATTTCTTTTCAACTGAAGAAAGAAAGACATGAACATCTTGGATGACATGGGGGTGAGTAAATTATCAGGAAATTTTTATTTGAAAGTGAACTAATCCTTTAAGATATGTCAGTGTAAGATGCTTTCAATTAAAACAGCTCAAACATGCATTTAAGTCTGGGACTAGCTCAAGCTTTGTCTGTGAAACTGGGGGTATATGTCCAGTTATTTTGTCTTTTTGCTGAGAAACTAAAGGTCAAAACAGGACAAACCCTTGTGTTTGCTGAGCAATGCACAGACTGACAGCCTGTCTGGAATGCTGTGAACACAGGCAAGTGGAGTAATTAACTGGAAATGTTTCAGTGCTGTTATATGAAATATCATCATCTGTCTGTCAGTCTGTCAAAAGCTGAAAAGCTGTGTTTTGGACCTAATGGAGTAAAAGCAAAAAGAGTTTACCCTAAATACTTAAATGTGACCTACTACAAGATGTAAAGTAAGTCTCTGGTGTCTCCAGAATGTGTCTGTGAAGTTCAAAATACTCCAAAGATCATGTATTATAGCATGTTAACATTGCCACTTTTTGGGAGTGAGCAAAAAACACACATTTTTGTGTGTGTCCCTTTAATTGCAAATGAGCTGCTGCTCCTGGCCCCCTTTCCAGAAGAGGTCGGAGCTTCAAGAGCTCATGCTTCAGCATACCAACAACAACAAAACAGGACAATCTCACGCACAGAAAATGTCAGAAAGGGTGTTCATGTGCTATTTTTTTTCTATGAAACGTTTGTTTATGATAATTCCGATAGCTTGTGAGGGCAGCATCAGTTCTGGATATTAAAGGATAGTAGGCCAAATTTGAAGACAGAAAAAATGAATCCATATGACTCAGCAGGGTTCATAAAGGCCTTTTGAAGCAAAGGGATGCATTTTCGGAAGAACAATATCCATATTTAAAACTTTATAAATTCAAATAACGAGCTTCCGGTGGACGACCGTACGCATACTGCGCACATCAATTTGGGCGGTAGAGCAACCTTTGACCTTAGGCGATGACACTGTGACGCAAAACAAAACACTTGTCAAGAATTAGAAGTTTAAAATGAGAAATTTTAAAGAGAAATGTTGGAGGATTTTGATATAAAAGAAGAGGAGCTTGAGTTTGTTGCCCAGCCGTATTTGTTTGAACTGTGAGAGCTAAGCTTACGATACTCCTACATCCTGCGTCATACATCGCGTCAGAGGATTACTCATTTTGACTTGTGCATTCTGTGTGCGGTCTCTCACCAGAAGCTAGTTGTTTGAATATATAAAGTTTTAAATATGTATATTGTTCTTAAAAAACGCATCACTTCGCTTCAAAAGGCCTTAAGTAACCCTCGGGAGTCGTATGGATTCAGTTTTTCATGGATGGATGCATTTTTTCTGACTTCAGAATTTGACCTACCATTCACAACCATTATAAACCTTGGAGGACTAAGGATATGTTTTTAAATATATCTCGGATTGTGTTCGTCTGAAAGAAGATATTCATATACACCTAGGATAGCTTGAGGATGAGTAAATCGTGGAATAATTTTCATTTTTGGGTAAACTATCCCTTATTAAATTTAACCACGATGTCCTCAATGATTCAGATGGCGGGAGCCTATGGAGACTCTTATGTTCACTGGTACACCCCAAAACACATCTGTAATGTCTCTTTGGGGCAGACATTGTACAACTCCAGCTGCTACAGAGACGATACAGAAACGGTGGACTCTGTGCTTCTCACTTAGGGGTGTGTCTATGCTAATAGGGCAGATTGTTACTGGTCATGGGCGGAGCTTCTACAATGGCATAGGGGAGAATCTGAATCAGCTGTAATCACACTGTAATTGTAACGGAGATCACCATTTCAGCACTAAGGGATATTGGCAATTGATTTGATATCAACAGAATTCTCCCCAAACCCTGCAAACCATCAAGAATCTGAGCATCAGATTTGACTTGCTTCTTTTTTTTGAGGATCGCATCAGAGCCATTCCCCCCAAAAACTGTTCATTCCACCTTCCTCATTCCAGATGGTTTTCTGTTTGATTTCTGTCAGACTATGCTGTATGGCTGGAAGATCTCTTGGTGTAATGGTATCTGAACTCTGAAAAACATCATTTCCATTCCTGGTTGCTGGCTGCCTCTTTTTTTTAGTCTCTTTCTCTCTTTTTTTCCTATTCTCTTGTTGTTTAGTTATTTGTAACTTGATGGTTGATTGACTGTACATTGATTGTAGGGACCTTACTTATTTATACAGTCATTATTGGATTTGCCCTGTTTCTTGCTGCATGTACATTGCAGTTTGAATGTAATGCCAATGCGGTTGACCATCCCAAACACTGACTGTGTGAATGTAACTAAATGGTACTTGTAGCAATATCCCATAGTTCAGAACTCTTATGAAGCCCAGTAAAGCATGTCAGATTGCGGTAGTCTGCTGCATCCTTAACAATCTATCTTTCACCAACCCACAAGATGGGGTATTGTATTAGCATTTCTATACAGGAACATGGGTATATCAGAAGGGAGCAGTAATACTAACATGAGGTTGCATCTTTTTTTTTCTGCAAAATTGCATTATATTCTTGAAATGGCACTATATTCTATGATCGTAATACGGCAGTGTGGAGCAATCTTCACACCTCATGACTCCCACAAGGTGACTATGAAAACTCTACAGTGTTTAACAGGCAGAATCAGAGGTTGTAAGTTAAAGGGATTTGGCTATGTGAACGTTGCCTTCCACCCTGTTTACAGCGAGCGTCCGTTGACATGATGTGATGCATCGGCTAGAGCCTCTGGACATGTCAAAGCAACTGTTACAAAAATCACCTCAATAATTAGCCTTTCCTCAATCCATTTGTCCTGTTGTCGGGAGTAGTGCAAGTACGCTAGGAATAGAATGGGACACTCATCTACAGTGAAATTGTATTCACGTTGCCACATGAATCAAAGACTCTTTTATATACAGCTAATTGGCATTCATCCTAATGTCACCAACCTTTTATAAATGTGATTTAGTTCATGTAAACTACTTTTTATTTATTTGACTTGGAACTGGAAATGAATTAATTTAGATTGTTCTTTGTAATGCATCATTTAATCCTGTATAATGAAATAAAATGCTAATGATGGGCATTATTATACACTTTCACAATGTTCACTGGCTGTGCAGCTTTGCTGTAAATAAAAATAACTTAAATTTAAGCCAACCTAAATGAAACCTTAATGCATGTAAATTATACAACATAACTAGTATAATAAGTTTTATAATATAACCATTAAGTGGGTTAAGCAGGTTGCTTTGATAACTTTAGAAAACGATCCATTATTGTTGCAGTATTCTTTGATCACAAAGGCCAGTTAGATACCATTTGATTATGGTTGAATTTGTTATTTATTTGTGCAGATTTGCTATTATTTTAATTCCATACAGTTTTATTATTCCATTTACATTGTTCTAGTTGGCAGGTTCTTTCTTGCCATTATGACTAAATGCACGTAGGATGTCTGGTGAAATTACAAAAGCAGAAAGCTGAAGACCTCAAAAAAGTAGGTTTAATTTCAAGGGGCAAGAAAACTAGAGAATAAACCAAATAAACTATATATTGGGAGGAGGAAAGGACAACCCAGAGGAGAGCTGGAGCAGAGTGATTACAGTACACGCATACTCTGTCCCCGCTTATTGCTTTAGCTTCTTTTGGAACAATTTAAATATTCACTGGTGGGGAAACACACTCTAACTGGCCAGATTTCGTCTGAAACATAAGTCAGTTGAGATATATTCACACCATTATTCAACAAGTATCCATTCTCTTCTTCGCATTGAGGAGATTGGTGCAGTGGTGAGAATGATTTGTCTAATGTTGGTGGAAGTTCCGATGTAGAGATATTTCTATACCTTGGCCTCTCATTTACTTTAAAAAAAAAAAAAAAAAACACACACACAAAAAAAAAAACACATGTAATTCTCTCGGGAGATATAAAGGACATTTTTCTTAAGAGTTCACTGCTCACAGACCCAGTTTCCAGCAGTCATTTGTAAAGGTATTGTTAATGCAAAACAAAAAAGTCCTCCAAGAGAGAGGGGAAATAGATACCAGTGTACAAAACATATATTATCATTAGATGAATGTTAGTCGCATAGGAAATGTTTGAAAATGGTAGAAATCTCATAACATCCTCACACAATGATGCATGTGCTAGTGGCATCTCATCCGCTCGAGTATGCACTATAGGACTTGCACAACTTTTAATAGTGACTAGTCATCCATAAAATTAATCATTTATCATTATAGAACAATTGCAACTGAACTCATGTGGTCACACTTTAGATTAGGGTCCAATTCTCACTATTAACAACTTTTGTCTCAACAAATTCATAATTACTGCTAATTAATAGTTAGTAAGGTAGTTGTTAAGTTTAAGTATTGGGTAGGATTAAGGATGTAAAATATGGTCATGCAGAATAAGGCATTAATATGTGCTTTATAAGTACTAATAAACAGCCAATATCTTAGTAATATGCATGATAACAAGCAACTAGTTAATATAATTAACTAGTTGAAGAGAATTGGACCCTAAACTAAAGTGTTACCAAAAAATCTATAGTTTTTAATAAGCACCTAAATGTTTCAAATGCTCCTAAATGCCAACTTATAAGCCCATGTTTCCAAGTGTTGAGCCCTGCTAATGAGTGTATTGTGTGTAGATGTTGGTGACGACTCCGGAGAAGTGGGATGTGGTGACCAGGAAGAGTGTGGGGGACGTGGCTCTGTCTCAGATCGTCCGACTGCTCATCCTGGATGAAGTTCATCTTCTTCATGAGGACAGAGGGCCCGTGCTGGAGAGCCTGGTGGCCCGGACACTGCGTCAGGTAAGATTTAGTGCTCCCTTCAGGATGATTTGAGGAAAAAAAAAAATTCAATTGTTGATATGATACAATTAGTTCTAAGAAGAAAAGATTCTGTATAGAACCTTGAATGCTTATTCTAGACACTTCACATATAGAACTTTTTATGGGTTCCCATTATGGGATAATCTTATGAATTTATTTTTAATTCAATTTATTTGAATTCACATTTCATTTTAATGACATTTTATGAATTAGACAGCTTCTAAACATGCTTTATAACTACAAAAACCTGAAATAGCCCATTAAACAAAGTATTATGCAATCATTTAAGACATTTCTCCTTATATAGAACCTTTTTGGCATAAAGGGTTCTTTAAAATTTAGTCAAGAACCCTAGAGTTCTATATAGAACCCCACTGAACCGTTTTCCATTCAGTGTACCATTCAAAAGTTTGGGGTCAATAAGATTATTGTTGTTGTTGTTGTTTTCAATACTTTTCTTCAGAAAGGTTGCATTAAAGTCAGAAACACTTTACGACAAGGTCTTATTTATAAACATTAGTTATTGCATTAGTTAAACTAACGAGACATATATTTTGCAAACTTAATTCACCTTTGTAAATGTTAGCTAATAATGATACAATTTTTCATGCTCACAATGCATTAATTAATGTTAACAGATACAACATAGATGGAAACAACACAGATACAAATTGCTGAAAAAGTTTCTTAGTTCATGTTAACTCTTGGGGCCCTATTTTAACGATCTGAAACGCAAGTGTCAAAGCGCGAAGCGCAAGTAACTTTGTGGGCGGGTCTCGGCACTGTTGCTATTTTCCCGGCGGGATAAATGGCTCTTGCGCCCGGCGCAAATCTAAAATGGGTTGGTCTGAAGTAGCTTCATTATTCATAGGTGTGGTTTGGGCGTAACGTGAAATAAACCAATCAGAGCGTCATCCAACATTCCCTTTAAAAGCAGGTGCGCAAGTTCCATTATGGATTGCTATTATTATGGCGTATTTACCAGGCGCACGCCAGGAGCGGTTCACAGCTGAGGAGACTGATGTTCTTGTAAGAGCAGTGAAAGACAGAGAAGTTGTGTTGTATGGGGATGGGAGAAACCCACCAAAAATAGCGTCGGTTAAACAGGTTTTTTCACATCTTCGTGGCACACCACAATGATTTCCGTCATCTCATGTGTTAATATTTTTTTAGTGTAACAATTTATGATTTGCAAAAATAACTGTTGCATCTGTGTAGATTACATGAGCAAAGTGTATGCGCGTTGTGCACGCTATACATTATGGTCAAGCATGCGCCCTTAAAATAGCATAATGAACAACGCGCAACGCGCCACTGACTTTAGACTAGGTTTTTTCTGGTCAGTGGCGCAATTGTTTAATGGAACAGCAAAATAGCACCAGGGATTGTTTGCGCCGGAACACGCCTCCTTTTTTGCGCTGAACCGCCCAGGAAGCGCAAGTTCATTCACTACTTTAGCGACGTGCTTCTGTGGAGGGAAAAGCGCGCTTTGCGCGGGTGCAAAATAGGAATGACACATGCGTCGGTGTACAAAGTCAATTGCGCTGGGTGCAAGATAGGGCCCTTGGTGTGAAATAATGTTAGCAAATGTGTTACTGTAAAGACTTTTTTACAAGAAATCCTTGTTCCAAATAAATAAATCAGTTTCCACAATAATCTGGAGCAGGGAAACTGTTTTCAACACTGATAATAATCAAAAATAAAATGTTTCTTGAGCATCAAATCATCATATCGGATTTCTGAAGGATCATGTGACACTGAAGACTGGAGTAATGATGCTGAAAATTCAGCTTTGATCACAGGAATAAATTACAATTTACAGTATATCAAAAACAGTTATTTAAAATGATATTAATATTTTATAGTATTACAGATTTTACTGTATTTTGATCAATTAAATGCAGCCTTGGTGAGCAGAAAAGACTTTTTTCAAAAACATTTAAAAACTTTTACAGACCCCAGACCTTTGAAAGATGGTGTATATCCATAATAGTCAATTTTCAGCTATAGCAGGAAAAATGAACTGCACTTATAACTGTCCAAGGGCAATCCATTTTATTTTCCCACTTGAAAGGTTGTGCAAGTCACTCATGATAATGACATTACAGACACTCACATGAAGAATATATATATATATATATATATATATATATATATATATATATATATATATATATTTTTTTTTTTTTTTTTTTTTCCCAAGTGAAAAATTAATATTGAATGCTGCTGCAGTTTGACTAAGAAGCAGTTCTGCAATTAAAGTCGAACAGATTCTTATATTTACATCTTTGTATAAATATTCCATTTTAGGTGTCTTATTATAGTAAGCCAAGAGCAGCCAGTGTTGCTCTTTGTTTCTTGTCAGTTTTCTAGTTAATTTATATTCCCTAATTCATTTGTATGTAAATTAAATGTAAAGGTGAATGAAATGTGACAATTCCATGTGCTTCCTCTTTTAATATCTCAATATTGGTTATTATAGCAACATGAAGTTAATTGTGGACTGTAATAGCTCCAGAAGTGGATGTGTTGTGCATGCACAAGGGACAAATAAAAATTTGTGGTCTGCAAAAGGTGACATTATGTCCAATCTGGCCCTCAAGTGAGTTTGACAGCTCATGGCGGGCAAAATAAAAAATAAATAAATAAATAAAAACTTTTTTTAATATATATATATATATTTTTCCCTCAGCAGGTCAGTAAGAGAATAGTAGTATTTTATTTTCCGCTAGTGATTTATAATTATTTACCTGATATAACATCAGATAATACCCCAGTAGTTTGTTGGTTCACTCATTCCTAGGTAATTTCCTCCTCCAGTGTGTGTGTGTGTGTGTGTGTGTGTGTGTGTGTGTGATTGATAGGACCCTGCTGATGATGATTGACAGCCGCCCTTACTAGAATCACTCTGGCCATTTAGGATATTAGTGTGATTATGCAAATCCTGACAGCCGGAGAGACGACAGCCCACATTACGTGGCGTCCCATATCCATGTCCTATTCTGACGAGCCGCAGTCAGGTGTCAATCACATGCGGGAAATTACAGAAATAAGCTCAAGCAAAGCTCACATCTACTCTCTGACAAACTACACAGCTAAACTACCACAGCAATATTGCCCTTCAAGACACTTTCACAAGGCAAAGCGTCAGAAAATACAGTTTTCTCTTTTACAACACACATTTCTTCGTTAGCCGAGTTTTTCTTTGAGGCCTGGAGCTGAGAGAGGCTTTCAGTAGCACTGAGTGGCGAGTAAGTGAAAGGAAATGACTTCAAATGAGACTGCTGTTTACTGTGTCCACGCTCTCATTCGTTTGAAGTGCTAACTGATACCAGTTCAGCGAGGCTATGTGTGCTCTTCTCAAAGCCAAACGGAGCTTATTATCGTTCGAGATCATACCGTGCACTAGATTTTCAATGTCAGATTTAGTTTCTTTGGCTATGCAGAATGCAATCTTTGCACTTAATTTCAATTTTAAAAGCTAAAAGATAACAAGCTGTTACTTTGGCGAATGTCATGATGACACATCAGGCAGCAGTTAGCTGTAGAGAATTAGAATATTCAGTGCTGTTGGTGCCCACGCTTCTGCTGCATTAAAGATTTCCTACTTTCAGGTGCTTCTGTACAAATGAACTAAAATGGAAGAAATTTTAGTTTCTTGCTTAACTAGACGTTCACTTACAACCCCTTATTTGGATGCATTTGTTACTAGACACACACACACACACACACACACACACACACACACACACACACACACACACACACATTCCTGGCCTGACTAACTTATTCCGTACATAATACTGTGCAAAAGTCTTCGAGTCTTTCTAGGATTATATGAAGAAACAGAAAAAAAGCTGTTTTAGACACAAAGGGTGGTCACACTAAATATTGATTTGATTTATTTAATAGAAGTTAATTGATAAATTCAATCTATTTATGACAGCATTTTTACACAAGTGCCTAAAACTTTCCACAGTACTCTAGCTTTGCAGGTAGTTTTCTTCAAGTGTCCTTGAGATATTGGCACAGTTCTACTGTATTTAGTGTTAATATTAATGTTTTAATATTGTTAATTTGGCAGCAGGTTTATTAGGCTGCTGTCACTTTAAGACCTGATGCACGTATCCATTATTATACTGTTACACTTGCGTTTTCTTTCTCTACTATTTGTTCGCTTAAAACATAACTGACTGTGTTTACATGAACACTCACCAAGACCAGCATTTATTATTATTTTGTGTGTATTTGACTGTTTAAGTGCAATAAGCAGTGAAAAATAACTCAATTTATTATGGAGAGGCAGCTTTATGTGTGCGCACTTTGGGTGTGAGAACAAAATCTGCAGGAATGAGTAAATATGCATGCAATACACTCAATCCCACACCAAAATTCAAACCCTGCAACACCAACAGTATTCATCCAGAGCAAATGAAATGAATGAGTGAGGGGAGGAGGGTTTGGGAGATTTGCACTTTGCATTTTTCATTTTTAAAAGACTACAATTGAAAAAATGTATATATTAAAAATAAAATTCAACCCATCAAAGTGGCTCGTAGGAGTGACTGTGTTACACACCACTGCTGAAATACACATGCTTTTGGAAGGTTAATGGGTGTTAATGTATATATACCCACACACAGATTATTTCAGTCAGTTTGTACACAGAATTTAGCGAATGGAAAACGGAAGCATACTTACGGCTCGAGAAGTTTCTCGCAGCACTGCTTTACACCTGTGCACTCCTGGAGGTCGTATAAAGCCCGTCGAAATGGAGCTGGTGATTTGCTCCAGCTCTTACTGCTTGTATGTGTTTCATGTTTTAAGCATCAGAACATTAGATGGTCAGTGGCCTGTCAGCATGACGTCTAAAAGACTAACAATCAATACAAACAATCAGCTTGATTCCTGCTGTTGAAGATGACTGGTGTGTTTTGTCAACTATTCAGTCACACTGTGCCACCGTGAAGGTAATGCAGATGTTTATGCTGTAGTTAGACAGAGACTTACATCAACTACATCATAAGAAATCAATCTGGCATGAAATTCAGCAAAGTGTCAAGCAGATTGACTTTCATTTAGATCAATGTTTCCCAACTCTGGTTGTGGAGGCACACCAACAACTCACCTGATTCAACTCAGCTCATAAGTAAAGACTCCAAGACCTGAAATGGGTCAGATAAGGGGGATATCCAAAATGTTTACTGTTGGTGTGGCTGCATGAACAGGGTTTAGACATTTTAGACAAAGTCACACACACTGCACCAGCAGGCACCGGCCTACAGCGACAATCACTCGATTACAGTACGTCACTTCTCATTCCAAAGCCAGTCAAGTGGCGATTCAGCCTGTTCAATTGGTGAAAACAAGCATTGACCAATGGCAACAGATGGCGACAGTGGTAAAACATTGATCCAACAGAGCCATATGAATGTGTCTGTTGCCTTTGGTCAGTGTCTGTCAATGCAGTGTGAATTGGCCTTAAAATACACCTGAGTGAACAGAAAGGTAAAAGTGATTAAAAAAAAAAAAAAATAAGAGAACAAGCCCTGATTTTAGCACACCTGATGTCCTCTGTCATCACCCTAAATGAACACCCATCCTTTCTGTTGCCCGTCACTGAGTCCCTGCCTCTAA
Source organism: Chanodichthys erythropterus (assembly GCF_024489055.1). NCBI lineage: Eukaryota > Metazoa > Chordata > Actinopteri > Cypriniformes > Xenocyprididae > Chanodichthys > Chanodichthys erythropterus. The sequence continues at coordinate 2,414,043 of NC_090222.1, forward strand.
AGGAGCCCTGAAGTCTGTATTTCACGAAACCTGATGGTCTTGACCCATTTTCCTCAAGGTCACTGCATCCATCATTGCAGTATGTTCAGTATTCAGGCACTCTGTTATGTCCATGGCTTAGAGGTGAGAGACAGCAACTGTCCTTCTCAACATTTTAGTTAAGAACAAACATGGATACCAAAAGTTTAACCTAGCTGTCAAACATAATGTGTTAATTTCTGCAATTAGTATATTGTTTAAAGCGTTGAAAATCTTTTCAGTTAAAGCAGCATCTGTTTTTACCTCCCTGAAACAGCTATACTAATAAATAGTTGAGATACTGACGTTCTATTAAGAGGATCGATCCTCACTTTAAACAAATATTGATACCAAAAGTTATTGTGAAAATGAATGCACAAAATGAACAAAATGAAATAAAAAAATAAACTGACCGCTCTCATTCAAACAGAGAGAGCTGATATTGAGAGGGGCTGAAACATCAGTCTATTACTGAACTATATAGAACAGACTATATTAAAGGGTTAGTTCAGCCAAAAATGAAAATAATGTCATTAGTTACTCACCCTCATGTCGTTCCACACCTTGTAAGACCTTTGTTCATCTTCAGAACACAAATTAAGATATTTTTGATGAAATCCAATTGCTCAGTGAGGTCTCTATAGCCAGCAGGTTAATTCACACTTTCAGTACCCAGAAAGCTACTAAAGACATATTTAAAACAGTTCATTTGAGTTCAGTGTTTCAACCATAATGTTAAAAAGCAACAAAGAATATTTTTTTGTGCACAAAAAAAAAAAATAAATAAAAAAATAAATAAATAAATAAAAATAACGCTTTTTCAACAATATCTAGTGAATATAAAAATATTCTCGTCGCTTTATAATATTAACCCTCTGGAGTCTGAGGCTAATTTGGGGCCTGGAGAAGTTTTGACATGCCCTGACATGTGTGCTTTCTTCATTTGTTCATAAACACATTAATGACACAAGTGTCATTACACTGTATTCAGCACAAACTAAGGCTACAATAATATGTGAGGAACATGTTTGTACATATTTGTTAAGGAATAACGTTTATGCGTGGTTATTGAAAAAACAAAAAATCTTAAGTCACGGAAATAAGGCCAAAAAAAGTATATTAAATCTGTGTTCATAAGACTTCTGGGTATTGGAGGTTGTAGACTAGAGTTTTTGCTTCAGAATTATGTAAAAATTATGCTGCCTACTCCTTTATATAAAACGATATTTTGATTTAGTTTTTGTAAGACACTTTTTGTCAAGAAACACAGTATGCGTGGAGGCTTGAATCATTATGAATAATGGGTGATTCTCACCTGAGAAGACAAAAGAATTGAATAATAATGACCTGAAATGACTTGCATATTAATGAGGCCTTTCAGTCAGGTAGGGTGTGAAAAAACCCTCTGTAATCAGGGTTTTTTGGAGAAATATAGATGGATTCTTATATGTTTGTCAATTTTCTATACAGAAGAGTAATATTTATTCTATATTTATTGTCATCACTATGAGTGCTGGATACTGTGTTTTTAATTCATACTTGCAGCCGGAGGGCGCTCTCTGTGCACCTTTAGGCCACAAATCCATATAAAGAAGAAGAAGAACCAGGGACTAACTACATGTCTTCTAGAGCTCGCTAACCATGGCTTTAACATCCAGATAAACACTTTTCAAGACAATAAATACACGATTGAGACAATGTATTCATGTATTGCTCTAAGTTACAGTTCATTTTCTGAGAACTATCAGATAGGACTTCGTTCAGAGGGAGACGAGAGATCACGCTTCATGTTAGTTTTCTTTATTTTACAAAAAGCACAACATTTTGTTTATACTCTGAGTATACACAAATAAAAGAAGATATTCAACAGATTAAAATGGTGTATAACTCTTAATTGTATGTGCAACATTGACAGAGTATTTTGAGTCTCTTTCACACTGGTAAGAAAAAAAAGAAGAAAAAAAAACGCGGTGGTATCGCCGGCGATACCTCAGAGTGTTAAGGTTGAACCACTGAATATTGTTGGTCATTACTGATAATATTGTTAACGTCTATTAAATGTTAAAAATGATGTCTTTCAGTTACACTGTAATGCTATAATTACCAATTTTATGAGGTATTTTATGACACCTTCCTTGTTGTTTCTACATTAGTTTGAAGATTCAATTTGATTGAAATTTATATTACAATATAAAAACAAAACATATTAAACATTTTAATGTTAAGTGTGATTAATCCTTATTACAGATTTACAGAAAAAAATGTGTGATTAAATATGTATTTTTTTATCAGTTGATAGTTATATAATGTAAATACAATAATTTATAAGAAGACAACAACGCCATATATATTGTTGGCCTCAGGTTTGATGCAGTAAAGCTTTCGCATTCACTGTTATTTTTGACCTTAGTTGAATAGTTCCAAAACAAAGGGTTTGAAATATGAATTCTGTACAATAACTGTTCAAACAAAACCTTATCCTTTCCTAATAGCCAAACTGATCCTGTACAAAAATTGATTTGTGACTATTGAATTCTATATTTGTTTGACTATTTTTTTTTTTTCTACTAGTTTTGTTCATTTTCATGCACCAAACATGATGGTCGTTTTTTTTTTTATTTGTCATATGAAACAGTGAGGTGGACAATAGTGTCTTTTGTTTACAGAAAAAGTAGTAGTAATGGCACAAAATCAAAGAATTTCTCCCCACAACACAGCAGAAATGTTTTCCTGTGTCTCTTATTTTAATTAGGTTCTGTGCGCAGTAGTAGAGCCAAAAGTCAACACAATTTGAAGGTATTCCTGTCTTTAGGAGACTTTGAATTATTGATCTCTGCACAGTAAGCAAGATCGTGGCCTGTGGAAGTAGCAAAATGAGGAGCATCATTAATAAAAGATGGTGGAGGAGACGGGAAACAGTGTTACTTGGCTTTTTTTCGTCAGGAGGAAAAACAAAAACAAGGTTGATATATTATGGCTGTTGAATCTTTTAGCATCTATACTGTAATTCATGTTTTTGCCATTTTTGTTCAGACGTTGTCAAATGCTAAGCTTTTTTACATCAAAAAGTTAGAAGATTGTGTTGCTAATTTTAGCTGGACTGTCAGCCTTAGCGCAGTCTAAAGATAGCACACTCGCACACCCTTGGGAACCAGAATTGATTATGGGATGGTTAAATTGTGATTTTCATATCTCTTCTCACAGGCAAGTACGGCCATATTTAAGCTGAGTTAAATGTAAAGGGTCCTATCCAAGATCTCTTCATTGACTATGAGGATGAGGATTGTTGTATTAGATTGCATAATATGTAAGCTCTATACGAGTGTGTGTGTGTGTGTGTGTGTGTGTCAAGATGAGCTGGTTGATGAGCAGCGCTCACATACTGTAGACCAAAGTTTCTCAAATGGTTTTGCTTCAGGACAAAGATTGTTTATTGGCCAAAGTACTGACCCACCACAATGCATTTTTGTGTGTGTGTGTGTATATATATATATCTGTCTATCCATCTATCTATCTATCTATCGACCGATAGATCGATAGATAGATAGATACACACACCCCCACATATATATATATATATATATATATATATATATATATATATATATATATATATATATATATATATATATATATATATATATATATATATATATATATATATATATATATATATATTAGTGGTGGGCATTAAGATTAAAATGGCTCATTTGAATTCTGCCGAAAACATTCAGAATATGTGAGCTACCCAAATAATGACTAAAGGTGTGTCCCAATTTGCGTACTTCTGCACTATTCTATGACGTTTTTAAGTATAAATAGTGTGAGTAGTGCGTTCACAGTGAAAATTCCAAAAAGAAAAAGTGCACTTTAAATACCCGGATGATGCACTAAATTAACAGAAAAAAGTGTGGAATGTTGGACACTTCGTGCCCTCAACTGTTGCAGTTTTAATTACGTAGTGGAGGGGAAGGGAGGATCGGACAACGTTGTTAAATGACAAAATAACCTTATACAATTCACGCACTACATGAATGAGTGCATAGTGCACAAGTACATAGTGTATAAGTGTGTAGTGTATAGTGCGTAATTTGGGACGCAACAAAGTAATCCACCATTTTGTCCGACAAAGCAGTCAGGAGATAGAAGATTAACCTAGTTGGAGTTAAAGTTGAAAAATTGTGTATATTGACATCTTTCCGTGTTTGAAACAACATTGATTCTCATGTTCATCCATGTTTATTTGATGATCGGTTTACGGGCCTCTTGAGCTGAGGCACTACAGCAATCTGTCACGACCATCACGACACATTAAAGAGCCACAAAACGTTTTTTATTGTTTGAATTTCTTAAAAAAAACTACACAGTTTTAAAGCTGGAACTTTGTTTAATATCATAAGTAACCTGCTCTGTTTTGTCTGTCGATGTGTTGTCAGTATCCTCTTTGCTCCGTGATGCATTTATCACTGTGGCTTGACAGCACCACGGCTTGTCGGACAAAGCAACAGTAACTAAGGGGGGCGGGTCTTTGTGAAGGGTCAATTCAGCTAGTTATACATTCGCACTAAAATATCAAGGTGAAAATCATCATAGCTTGCGTAGTATAGTACCAGCTCCCAACCCAACTTTGAGAATAGATTAATGGCGATATTTTTTTTATATAACACTTTTAACCTCATCATAAAAATGCATAAGCTATCATAAGCTATAATTTATTTTGCTATTCTAGCTAACTGTGCACGATTATATGGTTAGTATGGAAAGCGTTTTATGTCCATTGATTTAGCATTCTTGTTTTTAATGTGCTGTCAGAAAATCCTGCAACACATTTTTGGGTCACAGCCCACCAGTTGAGAACCACTGATATAGAAAATACATGGCCGAGAATATTATTTAGGAACTTTTTGACCCAAATTCAGCCACCATGTTTTCGAATGTGCTGGAAGTCTTTCAGAATCAATGATCGCAGCTCTGGCTCTCAGTTGTCATGCATCTGCACACAGTGTTTATATTCTGTTACTTTACTCTCCTCAATCACGGTCTTCTTCAGCGAGGGCAGTGAGACAGATCTCCTCAGCACATCATTACTGTTTCCTCACAGACATAAAAGTGCACTCTGCCATGTCATTTATTAAAAGAAAGAGCCAGTCTTTTAAAGTGAGCCCACTGTAAAAGTGTCACATAGTCCTCAAAGGACAAACACTGAGATGATGGAGTTCTGGGAGCTTTTACTTCATAACCTCTTGACATAGTGTGTTTTTCTGCACATTTGGCAGGAAATTTCATCATTCAAAAATAATTTCTTTACATGAGTACATGGAACTCTCTCTATGTCTGTCTGTCTGTCCATCCATCCATCCATCCATCCATCCATGTCTCTTCACTGCCTCTCTAATGGGTTAAAGGAATCGTTCACCCCCAAAAAATTCAATTCTGTCAACATTTACTCCTCCTTATGTCAAAATCAGCATATTGATTTTTAAAAGATCATGTCCCTAGTGAAAAAAAGTAAAAATAATATATTTAAAATACAATTAAGTCATACTAAGTACACTTCAAATCTGTTAGCATATTTAGTGACATATCGCTTTATACTTACTGTTAAAAAAAAATATATATAATTACACTTTATTTGGAGTACTACTTGATCACAATGCACATTTCTTAATGTTAAGCCTAAAATGTGTTTTAATGTCACTATTGAAGAGGATTGTATGAACTTTGAATAATATTGGTCTTTGAATTCAAGATATTTAAAGTGTACCTAGAGTGTACTGTGCACTACTTCCACACAATTCAAGTGCATTAAGTACAAAATTAATTGCTCAAATTTAGCAGACTTTAAGTATACCAGTTTAGTATATAAATACAAGTGCAGGGTATTTATATTAAGTACATAATATGTAAATGTATTTGTAATATACTTAGCATGAAATAAAT